>NW_015167097.1:49920-97641 GCF_001447785.1 Gekko japonicus | reverse complement strand
CCACAACTGAGCGTCCTTTCGGCTTTGGCCCAGCCACTTCACTCTTTCTGGGCTTACTTGTACTTGCCCTCTACTCTTCCCCAGTAGCATATTGGACACCTTCTGACCTGAGGGGCTCATCTTCTGGCGTCATATCTTTTAGCCTTTTGTTACTGTCCATGGGGTTTTCTTGGCAAAGATACTGTAGTGGGTTATCAGTTCCTTCTCCAGTGGATCCCATTTTGTCTGAGTTCTCTGCTGTGGCCTGTCCGTCCTGGGTGGCCCTCCACAGCATAGCCCACAGCCTCATCAAACCACGCAAGCCCCTTCACCATGTCAAGGCAGTGTTCCATGAGAGAGTTTAAATATAGCTGGGGCTTAAAAAACAGGGGATCTAATTTTTAACTAAATCTAGTATTTTAAGATAATTATCCCATTCTTTAAAGAAGGTTTTTTCCCCCTACAACAAGAAACAAGAAGTTAGTACCTGTCAGGACCCACAGTCAATCACTTCAGCACACACTTCCAAGAAGGTTTTACTTTATTGTGAGAACTATGGTAGCATAAACATATTCACTGTTAGGAATAAGTAATACTAAGCATACAGGTATAGATATAGTACACTCAAAAGGGCCCCCCTCCATCAATGGGCCAATTAGGCACTCTCCTGCAGGCGGGAGGAACCGTTGGAGTGTAGGCGAGGAAACAAAACTAGTCCCACGGTTGAAATATGGGAAGACACTACACGAGCGAGCTACAAGGTCAGTGATAAGGAGTAGAGGTGCCAAGGGGAATGGAATGCGGGCCTGGCTGGTACACAGGTCAAGCAAGCGAACTGAAACCCATAAACCGTATGGCAGCCTAGCTGACATTCTGCCTGCCCAAAAATCCATCTCTCGCCCATTCCGGGAATTTCTCCCGGGCATTCCGGGAGACCCCCCAGTCAGTCCAGGAGACCTCCCGGTTTGTCTGGGAAAGCGCGGTGAAACTCCTGAATGAGTCTAGGGGCCTGAATATCCCCTACTTCCACCCATTCATGGTGCTGGCATCCAAAGTCCAACCATTCCACCAAATACAGGAGTTTGCCAGGTTTGATCTTAGAGTCCAGGATCGCGGAGATTTCAAAATGTTCCTCGCCCTCCACCAAGATAGGAGGGGGCACTGGGTTTGAGGGTTTTGAGGGTCCATGGACTCGCACCCAGTGCACGTTTCAGGAGGCTGAAATGAAACACAGAATGGATGTTTCTCAAGTTCTTAGGGAGTTCAAGTTCCACGGCCATTTATCCCATGCTTCATTGGAAATGGGCCAATGAATTCCAGCCGAGTTGCGGCTGGGGCGCAACAGTTTGATGTTCTTTGTAGACACATACACCGAGTCACCCAGCTGCAGAATCCAATCCTCCACCCTTTTCTTGTCAGCCTGAACTTTATATGCCTCCTTGGCTGCGTTTAGCGTTTTGACCAATACAGGCCACGAATTTGGCACCACTGAGCAGAATCTCCCTGGCCCAAATCTGTCCCCTCAAGGAAAGAGAGGGGGACTATCATATCCCTAGAACGCCTTAAATGGGGACATCCCCGTAGAGGAATGGCTTGTGTTGTTATAGCAGAATTCCGCAAGGGGCAGCAAATCAACCCAATCATCTTGTTGGTAATTGGTGAAGCAGCGCAAATATTGTTCCAATGTCTGATTCACCCATTCTGTCTGCCCATCAGTCTCTGGGTGATATGCGCTACTCATGGCTCGTTCCACTCCCATGAGTGTCAACAACTCCCCCCCAAAACGAGAAACGAATTGTGTCCCTCTGTCGGAGATTATTTTGCTCGGGAGCATGTGGAGGTGCACAATGTGGTGCAGGTGAGAGCCTTGACCATGGGCAAAGAAGTGAATGGGGCAAAGTGAGCTTGTTTACTAAATAGGTCGACAATAACCCAAATGACACTCATAGTCTTACTCGGGGGTAGATCTGTGATTAAATCCATGGAGATTACCTCCCATGGGCGAGCTGAAGTTGGGAGAGGTTTCAGTAACCCCAGTGACTTACCTGGCCGGGGTTTGCACATGACACAGATCTGGTAGGATTGCACGAACAATGATAAATCTTTGTGCATTAATGGCCACCAAAATTGTCTCTGCAAGAGGTGCAAGGATTTCACAAACTGGGAATGCCCGGCCAGTTTAGATCCATGCGTCACCACCATTACCTCCCCCCTCAGGGTTTTTGGGATGAAGTGTTTGGAGTCGTGGTACCAGCAACCCTCTGCATTCTGCCCCCACCCCCCGGCAGTTTCCACCTCCACCCGATCATTATCAGAGAAGGCGGAGGCAAAATGGGCTGCCCATGCCAGCTCCCCCAGGGTGTCGAGAGGGGAGGAGCGGGGAGTGGAAACTTGATCCTGGGGGGAGGCAGCTGCGTGACTGTGCGTGAACACCGCTCCCCCAAGTTGCAAAGGCGTGAACATGGAGTCCAAGATAACCTCCCGCTGGCTGTCATGTTTAAAGAGGTTAGGGCTCTTTAGCTTGGGGAAATGACAATTGAGGGGTGACATGATAGAAGTTTACAAAATTATGCATGGGATAGAGAAGTTAGAGAAAGAAGTACTTTTCTCCATTTCTCATAATATAAGAACTTGTGGGCAGTTAATGAAATTAATGAGCAGTAGGCTTAGAACAGATAAAAGGAAGTACTTCTTCACCCAAAGAACAATTAACACATGGAATTCACTGCCACAGGATGTGGTGGTGGCTACAAGCATAGATAGCTTCAAGAGGGGATTGGCTAAACATATGGAGCAGTGGTCCATCAGTGGTTATTAGCCACAAGGTATAGGTGCAACACTATGTCTGGGGCAGTGATACTCTGTATTCTTGGTGCTTGGGGGGAAACAGTGGGAGGACTTCTGGAGTTCTGGCCCCGCTGGTGGACCTCCTGATGGCACCTGGTATTTTTGGCCACTGTGTGACACAGAGTGTTGGACTGGATGGGCCATTGTCCAGATCCAACATGGCTTCCCTTACGTTTTTATTTTTATGCCACCATTCTTTCAAGGAGTTCCAGGTGATATACATAGTTCTCCTTTCCTCATTTTCTACTTGCAACAACTTTGTGAGGTACTTGAAGTTGAGAGAAAATGGCTAGTCCAATATTACCCAGTGAGCTGTGTGGTTAAGTGGGGAGTGAAATCTAGGGTTACCAGTTTCCAGGTGGTGGCTGGAGATCTCCTGGGATTATAACTGATCTCCAGGTGACAGAGATCTGTTCATCTGGAGAAAATGGCTGCTTTGGAAGGTGGACTGTGTGGCATTATAACCCATTGAAGTCCCCCCCTTCTCAAACCCCACTCTCCTCAGGCTTCACCCCCCAAATCTCCAGGTATTTCCCAACTCATAGCTGACAATCCTAGTGGAATCTGAGTCTCCCAGATCTTTTGACTAAGAAGTTTAGTTTATCTCTCCAGTAAGACATTAAAGGTAAAGGTTTCCCTTGCTCAAAAGCTAGTCGAATCTGACTCTAGGGGGTGTTGTTCATAGTTTCCAAGCTGAAGAGCCAGTGCTGTCCGGAGACGTTTGCATGGTCATGTGGCTGGCATGACTAAACGCCGAGGGGCACAGAACGCTGTGACCTTCCCACCGAAGTGGTACCTATTCATCTACTTGCAATTTCTTGCACAGCACTAGGGTCTTGAACTGCCGAACTACAGGCCTTCTGGTCTGCAGCTCAGCATCTTAGCCTCTGAGCCACCCATCACAAAAACAGAGATAATACATTTTAATCCTATACTTCTTCTAAGGTAATCAGGGTGATATGGATGGTTCTCCCCTTCAGCATTATATCCTTATATCAACTATGTGAAGAATGCTGAAAAAGTATGATTAGCCCACATTTGCCCAGTGAGATTTATGGTGCACTGAAGATCTGAACCTGGCTCTTCCCAGTTCTTGTACACTTCTCTAACAGCTACACCATACTGGCTCTCACCAGCATGTTAAATTGTTCTCATTTACTTCAAGTTTGATAGAATGTGAACTAAAGATCTTGGACTTCAGCAATAGTGCATGTGTTATGGCCACATGTGGAAGCTACCTTATATCACCGCTTAGGCAGTTACCATGTGGTGAGCTGCAGTGGCTCACCGTAAAGCTTAAAAATGTCTCAGTGTTCCTGCATATTGCCAGAACAGAAAGAAAAGGGAACGATGATTGTGTTGTGCAAAGAACAGATACAATTTGAGATACTTCAGTGTTCAGCAAAAATACTATTTGTTTATAAAAATCTGTCTTGGAGATTGATGGCAAAATCGAAACTGGTACAGTCAGTAATGAAACTTGTACCTTATTCCTTTGCTTGTGCTCTACATCTTTTAGATGAAAAAGCAGTAAGTGGCTACTGCTGTTAGAAAAATGCTGTTAAACTGCCATAAAGCACACTGTCAAAGATGTGTTACAGTGATGTCATAAAGCAAAGTGCATAGCTGCAGCAGGAACTACTGCATAGATTAAACCTGCACTTTCCAAGCCAGCGGTACAATTAAAGTACCCTCTGCATGGTAGCCAGAATGTATCTGCTGGTTTTGAGTTAGATCAGCAGAAAGATTTCGTCCACCTGGACATTTCTTTTCTCAAAGAAAAGTCTGTGATTGCCATATCCCAAGATTTGGGGGGGGGGCTAAATGTGGAGCTAATGAACTGTGAGAATTATTACCAAGACAGTTGGCCAGTCTCAGACTGGCAAATTTTGCCCACGTAACAAGCTACGTTCAGCTCCATCCAACCAGCTTTTCTCTCAGCTGCAGAAATAACATAGCACACATGAAAGGTAATATTTTTTGCTATTAGTGAAGAAAGGGAAAAATGTGATCTTTGCTACAGCCTAGGGACTAATTTTCCAAAGCTACATAGAAAAAGCCAAAGTGAGCAGTGCTTTTCTTGGCAGTGACCTGTCTGCTTAGCTCACATCAATAATTTTAATGCTTTATTTGTGGTTTGGGTTGTAGCAATTGGTGAAAGCCTGCAGAGAAAAAAAAGTGACAAAATCTACTAAATATCCCCAAAGTTCATGAGGTTTTTTTTTAAAAAAAAAATATACCACAGGTTGAAAAGCCTGAGAAACTGTATAGGCTCATAAAGTAGAGCTATAAAAGGCATTTTATTTTACATTTTCAAATATCACTGAACAACTTTTCATGAGGTTTTAATTAGAACTTGGATGTTTTGGGGAGTTACAATGATAGATTGTCCAGTGTTTGTGGAGTTGACTAAATATTATGCTGTAACATCATCAAAAACTATAAATTTTATCTCTGTAGAAAATCTGTTTGGTGATTATTCTGGAATAATATGTGCAATTGGTTTTTTGTAGTTGGAAGATAAGACTCTTCCCCTCAAATGGCTTGGAAGGCCATTAAAATAATGTTTCTGTTGGCACCAGTAGGTGCAATACTTATCAAAAATAGAACATATAATGCATTTTAATCCAGACATTGGCAGAAGCCTGGACACTGCAACAAAAACTGCAGACTAGAGATGGTGAATCTGAATAACTTCACTGTAGATTTATGAAAGGAACTTCCTAGTAATTAGAACACCTGGCCAGTGGGACAAGCTGTCTGTGGAAGCTATGGAATCTCTTTCAATGGTGGTTTTGAAGGGGAGTCTGGGGAAACATCTGCCAGGAATGAATTAGGTCTATTGGAGTGGTTTTCAGCCATTGGACTCTAGATCAGTCTTCACACTGCCTCCTGCTGCTGCAAGGCCAGAGACTTGGCTCTGTTTCCTTCTCCTTTACAAGAAGCTGCTGCCTCCATTTCAGAAGTGTACATATCACACACAGCTGTTCCAGCAAAGACAAGCTTTCTGATACTGGTTGAGAAGGACCTTCACAAACAGTGAAATTCAGTCCAATGGGCAACTACTGTTATTCAGGACTTTTTTCTATTGTTGATATGCTTCTCCCAGACCACAGTATTTGATTGGTAGTACTGTAAATGCAGAAAATCTGGTCCATCCTTCTTAAGGAACAATGTGTGCAATGGAGATGGAAGGGCAATATATCCATGCATCTCTACTGCCATATTTGGATGGCAAGGGAAGGCAATGGCCTGTATTCCACTAAGTATTTCATAAAGTTAGTGTATTCCACTAACCGAAGTTTGAAGCCTTCATCCAGCTTATGATTCCTCCAATGGAAGAGCCACTTAATTGAAGGGAAGTTCTCTAGGGGAGGATACTGCCCAGTGTGGTCTATCCCTAATGACACTCCAGTGATTGTTTCATCATCTCATGTCTTCCTCCCATTGCACTTGATGATCACTGATTGCATTAGATGGAGAAGGCAATGAGAGAACGTGCCAACATATAGAAGTGTTAGACAAGCAGGCCGCAGCATAGTTGCAATGATTGTGAGCAACATACCTTAATAAATGCTTTCAGGATCATTGATCTAGTGCAGTGCAGCAAAATAATTGAGAGATGATTAGAATACTGCGGCAGCATCTTATCCTTTAGATGAAGTATAGCTAAATTGTTTGTAGGTGAAGAGACAGACAGGAGGAGTCCATAACACAATTTCTGTATTTGAAAAGCAGCACCTGCCATAGACTCCCTAGCTCTCACCCATCATCATAAATTTAGACAGATGGGAAGCCTCAGGTAAAAAATACCTGGCAGGGTAAAGCAACCCCTCCCTGAGGTTAATAGACAGACAGTTCAGGTTATCAGAATAAGATTAAAAATAACCTTTGGCCATGACTTTGGAGATGAAAAGAAAACATTGGAAGGCAGCCAGATTGATCACATGGTGCCTTAAGTGAAGTTATTTGAGAAACTGCCAGTACAGAGCAAATGGACTGGAAAAGAATATGGATTTTTACTTTCAAAATGCTTTATTCTTTGACATTTATTCTTCAGAATTGTTGACATTATCCTTTCATTGCGGGGAAATAAATGATGAACAAATGGATGCTGTAACAATAATAATGTTGTTTTATGAAGCTGTGAAGAGAGCAGGTTCTATGTATTTAAGCCATAGCATGAGCAGACAACAGCCGCACAAAGCTTTCATTCAATGAACAGGAGTGGTCTGATTGACAGCAACACTTTCCAAAGAATGCTTGTCTGGAATTTTGGTGGAAGGTGTTACATAGCTCCAAATATTTGTTGCTCTGTTTCTGTGGTAACAAGAGTGGAGTGGCTTAATACTGAGGCAACATCAATATGTGGTGGTTGGAACATTTCAGTAAGTTCTGAGCTACAGTAATGTTCCCATTGTGTTCCAACTCTACCTATTCCTGCTTTCCAAGCCAGCAGTATACTTCAATGCTTTGCACATAATATTAACAATAAAAATGGGCTACCCACTAAAAACCTTTAAAAGTTAGTTGTAGAGTGCCTAAGATCTCCCTAAAGTAAGATTCTATAAGAAGAAACCAGACCAAGAGTCCTAATCCAGCATCCTGTTTCCTACATTGGCCAACCAGTTGCTCCTTTGAGAAGCAAGAGGCCTATCCTGCTGCTGTCATCTAGCAACTAGTATTTAGTGGCATACTGTGTCTCTATATGGTTACCTTTAGCTAACAGCAGTTGGTAGACCTATGTTCCATAAACTTGTCTGTTAAATAGGGTGAGTAGTAGATTTTTTTTATGTTTTAGTAACCTTTACTAACTGCCATGTGAATATTGTATGGTTCTATCTTAGATAAGATGTCACTAGTCTGAGGGTGATGTGAATATTGTATGGTTCTATCTTAGATAAGATGTCACTAGTCTGAGGGTGCGGTCACATGGTCCTTTTGATCTGGGTTCGCCGCTGTTCCCTCCCGCATTTAAGTTTGCTGATCAGACAGGTGAATCCGCCTCCCGCGCCGAAGCGGGCTCACTCCCGCAATGCTCACAGTTTTCCTGCCCCCTGGAAAAGCAAGTATTTTCCTGGCACTTGCGCTTTGAATGTGCGATTTTGCCCATCTGGACAGCCATCTTTCGCAATGATTGCAATTAGGGCCGTCTGACCGCTCTTTGTGCGTTTTTTAAAAAAAGCTTCCGGTTTGAGCGCTTGAGCAAACATGCGCTTAATGAATCCATTCTTAAATGTTATTTTATGTTCATTTCTCTGTTTAAAGATAATATGAATCTGTTGTAAGAAACAGAAGCCCCTTCCCCAGGAACTGTCAGAGCTTACAGCACCCTGGAGGTGGGAATGAGAGGCAGGGGTCTGGCAGCCTGGACAGGGGCTAGCAAGGAGGATGGTGGACATGGTGAGGCTGAGCCTTTTTTGTGGGGAAATGGCGGCAGCAGCAGCGGCACCACTGCCCACAGCGGTGGCAGGAGCAGCAGCCGCCCGAGCCTGCCCCGTGGCTGGCAGGATCGCCTGGAGGGACTGGGCGTGGTGGAGGCTCTGCCGCAGCCCCAACGAGCTGAGCTGAGTGCAACAGCCCTCTCGGCAGGTCTTCCTTTTCCCGCCCCTCCGGGACTGGTCAGGCAGGCGTCTTGCTGGAGCTGTCATATTATCTTTAAACAGAGAAATGAACATAAAATAACGTTTAATAATGGATTGATTAAGCACATGTTTGCTCAAGCGCTCAAACTGGAAGCTTTAAAAAAAAAAACACAGGTCATGCACGGCTGATTTTCCTTAGGAGCTGGCAGGCGAGTGGGTGGTGGAAGAGAGGGGCCGGCTGCATCTAATCAACCCAACCCGAAGAAAAATGTTCCCGATTAAATTAAAGCGGGAATAAAGTGGAATTACCTTCCCATGTGACCACAGCCTAAAGGACTGTTCGAGAATACCTGAATACAGTAAACATGCCTACTTGCAAAAGCTGAAGGAAGCTGCTGGACAAGTGTTGGGTGGTAGAAGTGATTGTGTGAGGGAGGAGGTAGCAGAGGAGGGCATTTGAGGTAACCTGGGCTTTCTGCTTGAATAATGGAAGGGATTAATCTAACCCTAGTTGTAATACGGATTAGCACAGAAGAAGAGAAGAGATTTGATTTATACCCTGCCTTTCACTACCTAAAGGAGTCTCAGAGTGGCTCCCTTCTCCCCCCTCCCCACAACAGACACCCTGTGAGGTAGGTGGGGCTAAGTTCTGAGAGAACTGCTTTTGGAGAGAACAGCTCTGAAAAAACTTATGACTGACTCAAGGTCACACTAGCAGCTGCATGTGGAGGAGTGGGGAATCAAACCTGGTTCTCCCAGATTAGAGTCCACACTCCTAACCTCTACACCAAACTGGCTCTCAGATTGGTATCATCATTTCATTCTTTGAAAAGGAATGTGTGGTGGGATATGACTTCGCTCCCCATACTGTGACCCAATGTGATAAATGCAACCAGCCATGTGGGCAACTATTTTTTTTTATCTAACTACATCAAGGGACTCTGTGAGGTACCTTGTTTGTACAAACAACTCCCCCAACATCTGAGGCATATTTTAATTATGGCAACATGACATATCAGTGAAGCATCATATATTTGGAAATGTACCCTTTCCCTTCTAGGAAGTACACTTTTTCTTGGGAGCTTCAAGGGCACTAGTAGCTGAGGATAATTTCCTTTTCTTCATTTACCATTGTTTCACCTGTGACACTCATTTCTGATTTAATTTATTTCCTATTCCATTCCCTTCTTACTTGGTACTTTTAACCTCAACTGGCCTTTATTGTACATATTTTAATCCCATGTTCTTATATGATTGAGGTTTTTGTAATAACCAAACTTGCTGGAATGGCAAAGAAGGCAGATGTTGTCCATGTTTGATGGACATGTAAATAGGCAATAGATTACTGGAAACAAGTGGTGGAAAGTATATCAGTCAGATTAGTGAGACAAAATTCCCTATAAACCAGAGATTTTACTGTGTAGTTGACATGCCAAAATGTCTTCAAGCATTAGCTTTACATATATATGATTACCACAGCCAGATTGGTTTTTACTAGGGACTGGAAGCGAAAATAAATAAATAAATCATAACTGGTTGAGGAAAGTCAAGGAGAAACCTACACATTTGTGAAACAAATGGTCTACCAACAAAATTGAGATGCTTTCAGATTAGACTCATTATGGTCAAGGGTTGTGCAGAGAATGAAATTTGCAGCATAATGTGAGAGTTCTTAATTTTACAGAGTTTTCATGGTCTGGAAAGACACGCTTACCTTGTACCTATTATGTATACTCTTTTTATTATGTATATATTTTTATCGTATCAAATATTTTTTAAAAACTTGCTGGAATAGAAAGGTTTTATCATGTTTTCTTAAGAAAAGAAACAGTGACAGATTGGCATGGCCAGACTTCTCTCAGGATAGAGTTCTAAAACATGGGGGTCAGTCTAGGGAAGGCCCTGGTCCATGCTTCAGTCATTCTAACCTGCTTACTTTCAAAAAAAGAAGTGTTAAGGTAAAGGGAGCCAGATGACTCAACTTGGATACCCAGACAAAGGTGTATTTAGGAGACCTCTCTCATTTAATTATGAAGGGTCAAACAACTTGCTAATTTATGACTTGGTTCATGCTTAAACAAACACCCAAAATGGAACACTGAAACTAAACAAATTGAGAGATTTGGTGAAACATGTGAAGCGTTTGAGCATATGCCAGGAGTAATGAAGTGGAAAATGTTCACACCACAGGGCTATGTTACAATACACCTGTACAAATAAAGTGAAAGCCAGGACTGTCTGACAATCAACTACTGCCTCTTTAATTGCTTCTATATTCTCATGTATTTCAGCTGATTAGGCTGGAGAAAAAGGCAGTTTTAAATCTGGAAGATGTATTCACCTATGTCAATTGAAGCACACCTTCACCTGTATTTTCAGCACCTAATATTATACCCGCACATTCTGTTAGAAAGTCATGAATACTCACACAACTGCACTTGCAGCTACGTATATAACTTGTATGGGGGGTTCTCCAACAAACACTCAGAGGTTGGCAATCTGTATGTACTCTTAAACACCAGATTGCAAAGGCAAAAGCACATTTTTAGGTCTCCTCATGTTTTGTCTCCTGTACTCATCACTAAAAAGGAATAGAACAAATTAATCCTAACCTGGGTTCCCAGCTCCGGGTTGAGAAATATCTGGAGATTTTTTTGGGGGGGGTGGAGCTTGAGGGAGGGCAGTATTTGGGGAGGGGAGGGACTTCATTGAGGTATAATGCCATGGAATCCTCCTTCCAAAGCAGCCATTTTCTTCAGGTGAACTCGGCTCTGTTGCCTGGAGATCAGTTGTAATAGCGGGAGATCTCCAGCCACTACCTGGAGGATGGCAACCCCACATGCCCAAAACAGAGCGCATCAGCTGTATTCCACTTTTCTCTGTTGAAAGACTGATGTTGTCATTACGGATTTTGGCATTTTTAAAGCAATTTGCCTCAGAGAGGTGCACTCAGAAAACACCTAAGATCTGACCCTTTTCAAATATAGCTGAAACTCACAGAACAGCAATTTTTTTTTGAAATCTCCTGGACAGTTTCCTGCCAATCCCAAGGGTGCAGACAATGTCCTAGGCCAGGCCTTGTCAATGGATAAGCAGACTGGCGCTCTTGCACCTTCTTTCAGTTACACCTGGCTCCTAAGCTAGCCCCTTATTTAGATCTACTGACCTAGCCATGCTGATCCATGGTGCTGTAACCTTCAGACTGGTCTACTGTAACATGCTATGTGAGGTTACCTTTGAAGACATCTTGGGACTATGGCTGTCACTTGACTGTCTGCTCTCAGGCAATTGAGCAGTGGGAGAAAACTGAAGCTCCCACAGAACTGTCAATTGGTCCAGAAAGCTTCAGCACTCCTTTCATATGCTTTGGGTAGACAAAAAAAAAGAGTTAAGTTTGGGAATTTATTTTATTTATTTATTTATTCGTTAAATTTATACCCCGCCCTCCCCCGTAGGGCTCAGGGCGGCTTACATGGCAAAAACTTGCTCATAAAAACATCAATACTTTAGTATATTTAAAAACATACTGTACAGATTTAAAACCCAATCAACTAGTAAAGTGCTCAAACTACACAGCGTTCAATATTTTTCATATTGAAACCAATGGAAGTGAGTAACAAAAAGGTGTTGGGGAGGGGAGCTAAACTGACATAACAGTAAAGATACAAGGGCTGCCGTCACACGGAGCATTAGCCACGCTACAGAGACGGAAGATAGGTGGATTTTCCGGGCCTGATCAAACCGCAACATCTGGGAAGCGTAGCGCTCCCATGGCGAACCTGAGGCTTCCTGCCGAAGATGCGCCGTAAAAAACTAGTACCTCTGAGGTACTAGTTTCCGGAAACGGTGGGGCAAGGGCGGGTGTCTGATCATGTTTCTGGTGGTAGCTCGTGGCATGCAGTGGCCGCCCATGTCCTGTTGCGAAAAGGGTTTCCCCCCCCAAGTCTCCACGGGATGCGCACAAGCACCCAATGGCGCATGCGCACACTTCGGTTAAAAAAAAATAACCCCGCCGTGCCGCTTCTTTGCTGCGCTGCAGGATTTATGTATGATCAGCACCTCCCCCCAAACCATGGGACGTCGGCGGGACTTTTGATCCAGCGGCTGCGCGGTAGTTCGCTCCGGGGCAAACAGCCATGCCTCCCCCCCCCCCCGCAATATCCAGCCCGTGTGACCGGGGCCAAGAAACTGAATAAAAGTCATCAGAATAAAGTATCAGAGTACATTCATATGTTTAATTTCCAAATCACACTTTGCAACATGCACGGGGAAGCACGCCCCCTGCCGCTGCCCTACTGGGTCTGTGGGTCACCTGGTTTTGTTGCTTTCATGACTACCAGCCACTT
Source organism: Gekko japonicus (assembly GCF_001447785.1). Lineage (NCBI taxonomy): Eukaryota > Metazoa > Chordata > Lepidosauria > Squamata > Gekkonidae > Gekko > Gekko japonicus. The sequence goes on along the minus strand of NW_015167097.1, from coordinate 84,884 downwards.
ATATGTAATAAGAAATAGGGACCAACAACAAAATGTTGTAGACTGTTTGAAATATGTCTTAAAGGAACAATTCCTTACAGAGCAGTTATGGGGAGGTGAAGAGTAAACTGCTGTCCTACCTTCAATGTGCACACTCATACAACCCCTTCCCCCTGCATGCTAGAGTGTCCCTTGAATGCTGAAAACATTAGGACTGAAGCTTGACATCTGCCTTTCTGAAGTCTCAGTACAAAGGTTTATAGTAACAAGGGGAAAATTGTATATAAGACTGTTGTTGAGTCTTGAGGTAGATAAAGAGTTGGTTCCCAACCCCACCAACAGCACTATGTGGATATCGTCTAGAAAACTTGCAAATGTCAAGCTTCGAGCTTGGAAATTTTTGGTCCTTAGCTTTGCCATGCTACATGGCAGTTTCCTCGTATCACCTTTGTTTGGAGATGACAGGAGGAAGTAGGGAGCTTGCTGCTCACTCCCCCTCCTCCAGCTACAAAATAGCTATGGGGATGTTGCCTTACCTCTTTCAGACATAAGGATGGGAGCTTTGAAATCTTCAAATCTGAGGTGAAGAGCAAGTTCTCTATCTTCTCTACTCAGACAACAATAGGAAGGGGAAATTGCCGCTGCATAGCATTGTAAACATCAGGATCGGGCTTAAAGGCTTCAATAGCCCCATACCAATGTCTGAAAAGCTATGAGGGAAATATCTCCAGGGTGCTTTTGGTGGGTAGAGAGGCTGCTATTCTCTTCCTTCAGATGTCCCAGTCAAATGCGGTGGGAAAATTGCCTCATAGCTGTTGACAGTTGAGAACAGTAGTTGTGGAGGATATTCCCTCTCCTGCATTACCTTGTAGGCTGAATGGAGGCAAGCAGTTCCATCTGCACCTAAGTCATATAGCAGTGTGAGGGCTTGGGAGATCAGCCAGGGATGCAGACGCCCTCTCCTTCTTTCTGGCTGACCTTGTTGTACTTCTTTTGTCATTGGCATGGAGACCAGCCGCTTTACTGTTAGAGGGAATTATAAAAATGATGAATCAAAGTAATAGGCATCATCTTCTAAATCTGAGTCATTTTGCTGCAAAGAAAGGAACAAACTCATTACAGAAGACTGACCCAAGTGAAGACAACTTTTCAGTAAACTATTTAAAAATCAGGCTTAGATTTAATTAAATATCAAGCAATAAATTCTTTTTTATTTTTATATACGTAGTTCTATTTTTTAGATAGGTTTTTTTTTGTTTCATACATGATCCTTGGTTTTTCATGGGAATAATATTCAAAGAATGGCTGTTCCTGGGGGCAGGGTAAGGCTAGAACAGTCAGTGGTTCATATGACTTGACCCTCCCTCTTAGCCCTTGAATTAACGTAGAATCTCTTTTTTCTTCCTGCTTAGGGGCCTTCAATTTTATATATGCACCTTTATGAGAGAAGGTTTAATGTGTTTCTAGTTGCCTTTGTTTCCACTGGGAGTCCAAAGGTCAATCTTGGGCTACTTTTCAAAACTCTAAAGCAGTGACGATCTAGAAACTTCTGGAAAATAACAGGAACCCCTTAAAAGCAACTATTGCCTGGATTTTCACAATGAAACTTGCCCATGCAGAAAAACAGTTAGAGATGACTGAAACATTTTGTGCAACTGGACCTGTGAACACATGCAAACTGGATATTGCACCATAAATTCATATACCCAATGAAGGAAAGAACATAGTGTAGTCAGGTATCAGAAGAACCTAGGGCTTGACATTTGGTATTGTGAAACCTGTCTCTCACTTTCAGGGTCAAGAATAGATAGTTGATTTATATGAAGTTGTAGGTTCTCAAGACTCATTGGTCAGTGTCTCTGGGGTTTTTTTGGGGGGGGCCTCGGAGAATACAAATCCAGCATAGAAAGATCTGTTGGCATTTGGAGATAGGAGGGCTGGCCTTGTATAGTAATGTATGTGACGGGCCCATGAAGAACTGTGGGGCATGGCACCTGCAGTGACACCACCCGCAGTAGGCTGGGCTATGACTGAGCTTCCATCCCTTCCCTGCTTGAATGAAGTGCACTCACAATCAGATGCTGCAGAACATGTTTACATATACCAATAATCTGTCACACTCCATGCTGGAGAGGTCCCATGCCAAGAGATCTCAGCTCCAGTCTTTCATGTCAGTCAAGCACCACCTAGCTTCTTTGCATGGCCTCCTTAAGATCTCTCCTAACATGTATGTCTGGCCCCTCAATTCCACATAGGTTTGCTAACCTCCAGGTGGTGGGTGGAGATCCCCTGGGATTACAACTGATCTCCAGGCAACAGAGGTCAGTTCACCTGGAGAAAATAGACACTTTGGAAGGTAGACTTTATGGCAGGGGTGTCAAACATGTGGCCTGTGGGCCAAATACGGCCCACGCAGGGTTTAGAACTGGCCCAAAAGCAATTTCCTTCTCCTTCTTCCTTTTCCAGGGCTGCTGCCACAGCTGCACCTTAACTTGTTTTTCCCCAGCTCCCTCAGTGGCTCTTTGCTTCCTACCTCTTGCCTCCCCCTCTCTGTCTCTCTTTCACCCCCCCCAACAGATAGAGAGAGCTTTGTGGCTGCTTTGTGCTGGAGAGATAAAAAAACAAGCCTCTCTCTCTCTCTCTCTCTTTCATTCTCTGTGTTACACACACAAACACACGCTTCTGCTTCCTTCTCTGGGGCTACTTCTCTCTTTTTTTGGGGGGGGTCGTTCTTTTTTTGGGGGGGGGGAAAGGAAAGAAAGACAAAAAACCCCACCAAAATTGGAGTCCCATGGCAGCTTTAAGACCAACAATGTTTTATTCCAGGTATTTGTGTGTGCAAGCACACTTCTTGGATGGGTGGCAGGGTAGATTCTTCTGACAAGCACAATGTACACTATGAAATTTATTTTGGCTAATCCTGAAAAATTGTTTTTTTTAAAAAAGAAAAAAAGATTGGATTTCTCTGTTCCTATATGGATTTATTTTCTTTTCAAAAGACCCTGATTAGGAATTAGAACACGTGGACTGGAGAGTGGAGTGATTTCAGATGGCAAACGATAATAGCACACATTGGTAAGGAGACAGGAAAATTAGGTCTCAGTTCAGTCCAGGAGGTTCAGTCTCAGTTCAGTCAGGCAACAGCGGGAGGGCTTCTAATGTCAATGTTCCCTCTAAGCTATGGAGTCTTGTGAGCAAAAATTCTGCTTTGTGAGCTACTGGCATTAAAGTTGTGAGCTAGCAACTTGGCTGCTGCATAAATTAGTTTGCTGAGCTAAGACAGAAATGTGTGAGCCAGAGGCTAAAAAACTGTGAGCTAGCTCACACTAACTCAGCTTAGAGGGAACACTGGTCCTGACCCCACTGATGGACCTCCTGATGGCACCTGGTATTTTTGGCCACTGTGTGACAGAGTGTTGGACTGGCTGGGCTATTGACCTGATCTGACATTGGCTTCTCTTATGTTCTTATGATGCATTGTCTTGAGCTTCATTATCAATTGTGATTCAGCAGTCTCTCTTTCTAATCTCCCTTTGAAATTCCTTTGTAAGAGCACTGCTACTCTCATGTCAGCAACTGAATGTTGTGGTTTCTAATGTCAAACTGGTCCATTGATTTTTTTCCTCTTCCTGGACTCAATCCTCCTGGATGGACTTGAGACCTAGGTTTCCTGTCTCATTACCAATGCTGGTATCTCCACACCTACTACCCCTCTGCATGTCGCACCTAATCCAATCAAGCCTGCTATTGTCATTCACCTGCTATTGCCATTCAACATCTGAAATCATCTTTCTAAAGTTTATATCTCTGGTACCTCGTGTTACATTTTATTGCACACATGTCCTGGCCCAACAAAGTGATATTTATGGTACACTCGTAACAAATGAGTTTGACACCTCTGCTCTGTGGCATTGAACCCCTGATTCTGTGCCCCACCATCTCAGGCTTTGGCCCAATCCTGCCTGAGTTTCCATGGCAGAGTAGGGATTTGAGCCTGGGTTTCCCACATCCTAGTCCAGCACTCTAACTGTTGCACCATTTCAAGTTTATTTTCTTACTGGTGGATAAGATAAAACATCTCATCCCTTTCCAGTCATTAGAATCCAGTTTGTTGTGTTATCCAGATGATTTTTTTTAATGCCAGCTATATGAGAATTTTTCCAGATAATTTCTGGTGCTTTGTTTAATGTGAAGTATTAATTTTGCAAATGCTGATAATTGTTATTTTACTTTTTAGGTGATTTCATGGAGTCACCAAATAACTCCTTAGTCTAAGGCAACACACGATCTCCCAAGTTATTAAACAAGACCGCTTATTAGGGTTCAAAATGAGACTTTCCCTCACCCTACCCTGTAGCACAGAGTAGCCAGCTCTGGGTTGGGAAATACCTGGTGATTTGGGAGATGTAGCCCGAGAGGGTGGGGTTTGGGGATGGGAGGGACTTCAATGGGATATAATGCCATAGAGCCCAGTGTTCCCTCTAAGCTGAGTTAGTGTGAGCTAGCTCACCGTTTTTCAGCCTCTGGCTCACACATTTTTGTCTCCGCTCAGGAAGGATGGCTCCAGAGCAAACTAATGTATGCAGTAGCCAAATCACTCGCTCACAGCTTTTATGCCAGTAGCTCACAAAGTAGAAGTTTTGCTCACAAGCCTCCACAGCTTAGAGGGAACTTTGTACAGCCCACCTTCCACAGCAGTCATTTTCTCCAGGCAAACTGATCTCTGTTGCCTGGAGATCAGTTGTAATCCCAGGACATCTCCAGACATCACCTGAAGGCTGGCACCCCTACAGTGTAGTGTGATATAGGGGAGTTCAGGAAAGTAACAGTTGGGTTGCTTGGGTTGGGCTGCTGTGTGGCTGCAGGGAAGCCGAGTTGGGTCCAGGGAACTCATACTCTTTGGCCCTAAATCCAGTTTGATGGATTGCTTGCATTCATGCTAATTTTAGACTCCAGGGAACAGCTGTAATGGCGGCTGGATGAAACCACATGGTTGTTCATACATGTCCTTAGTGAAATGGAAACAGTCATAGGAACGGCACCTCTTCCAATACTAGAGTTCTATTTAAGTTTTCCCACTTGTTTGGGGTAAGGACATGAAGTGACTACTGTTAGAACATTTGTAATAAGATTTTAAAACATTTCTGAAATCTTCAATAGCAAGGTCACAGCATCACTTTGTTCAAAAACCCATGAGCATGACAAATACCATACTGAATAGTGTTTTATGCTTAACATCCCCATAATTTGGGTCTTTATCATTGAAATGGTAATGATTAGCAATTTTGATTTGGTACTGATCATAATTGAATCATATGTATCTGCTCAGGTAGAAAGCAGATTCAAGGGCTGATTCATGGCAGTGTGAAGGTATTATTCATGCACTTTACTGCTTCTGGACCACTTGTTTCAAAACAGCTAACATGACTTGCAGCCCAATTATGCTGGATTACTCAGATACCAGCAGCCCTGAGCCTGCCTTGGTGGGGAGGGTGAGGTATAAATCAGTCAATCAATCAATCAAACAAACAAACAAACCATGTTCAGTGAAACGTTAATAGATAAATGTGTATAGATTGCAGTCTTAAGCTGTTCAGATATTGTTGTGTAAATGTTGATATATTTTCTCTATTTAATCGGGGAAAGGAAATTATATTGCCTTGCTTCTCAACCACTACTGTGTAAATTCTTATAGATAGCAGAGCTAAAGAAAGGAATGAGCAAAGGTCACATTTTAAAATACCTATCAAAATACTGTGCCTTAACACACAGAGACCCAGTGATTGTATTAAGTGTAGCATAGTATTAAGTGTTTCCTACTTCTCCAAGTGGTGTCTAGAATTAAGGGTTTAGTGTTTTTTGGGGGGGGTTGTGGAAAAAACCTTGGAGACTCACAGTAGCTTTGTAATATTTGTTTTATTTAGTAATAGACAAGCAGAGCATACTGGAAGCAAACAGGCACTCTGTCAGGCAGCAGATTTCCCAGAGAGCAACTCGTGAAGGTCTCTAAGACTTAAGCTTGAGCTCCAGCTGTTATCTCTCCTTCTGGCTATTCCAGTTTCAAAATGCTGTTTCTATTGCACTGGCACATACTATCCAGCAGTTTTCTATGACTCTGCTAGTGAATTGCTCATTCAGGGAATCATGCAATGTAAATACCAACTTAATTAATGAAGGGATATTAGCATTTTTTTAAATATCCAAATCCTACTTACTCACTCAGAGTGATCAAGCCAGTCCCATTTTCCCTGTTAGAAAAATCTTGGTTACCAATATGAAATAGTTCAAAATCTCATAGCCCCAAGTTTCCTGCAGATATTCAGTCAATACAAAATATTTCAAACAGAAAAAACACATAGTAAGCTGTTTGTATATTGCAAAGATATTAATTTGTCCTCAATAAGACTTTTTCACTAAGTGAAAAAAAATCTCTTTAGTAATTTCCCTTTGGACAATTACAGACACTGTTTCCCGTTAATGACACAAAAAGGCAATGTTTACCCCTCTACAAAGCAATTGTCTCCTTTCAGGTACACACTTGTTCAAGATGCCTGAAGAAATTCCTTTCTTGCTGCTTGCAAACAGACTTCACTTAATCTAGACAGCTTTTCCCCAGTCCCCTATTATGAGGACAATTTTCTAAAATGAATGGAGTTTCACTGACATAGTAAAGTAAGAATTCAGAGAACTCTCCTTAAATGCCATCTAAAATAGGTGTGTATTGTTTTCATCAATGGTCCTTTTGCAATTCTTATGTTCCTTCAGCATACACAGTACCCTCTTTTCCTGTTTTCCTCAACCCATAAAACAAATTTTAGAAGACAAAACCCTTTGTGAAATCTCTTGTTTGGAAAACAAGAATATCATAGTAGCCATGGGAGATCAGACCAATGGTCCATCTACACAAACATCCTGCTACCTGTTTGCAACACTGACCTGTCAGGTGCTACAGGAAAGCCCACCCCAGGGCTCATGCACAAAAACCCTCACCTGTTGATTGCTCTCCAGTATCTGACAATCAGAGGTATTCTGCCTCTGATCCTAGAAATTCAATTTGGCTGCCATGGCTAACAGATGGCAATAAATCTGTCCTCCACACTCTGTTCAAACACTTTCCCATCTAATCTAGTGGCCATCACCATATCTCATTTCCAAACTGTCTGGGGCCAGGCTCGAAGCCACCCCTGGAACCTCTCTACAGCTCATCTCAGGTGTCACTGAACCAGGAAGCCCCGCAGCCAAAACCTGGACAACCAGTCCTACCTTCGGTGAAGCTGCCCGCACTGGGAAGGGTCAGAGGAACAGCAAAGCCAGTGGAGAACATTGGAATGGCCAGAGAGAAGGGGGGAAAGCCCAGAGATGCAGGCGGGGTGAGCAGTCGCATCGCAATGGGCTTCCAGGAGGCAGATGGCCCTGCTCATGACTCCCACCATGGCAAGAGGCTCAGGGAGGGCTGACTCAGGTTCACAGGGCTTAGAGTGCCCTGGGCCAAGGAAACAAACCCAGGACCTGTCAATCCTGGGTGGCTCCCTCCTGGTAGCAATGTCTGAGGCTTGCCCTGCCTTGGCCTTTCCCAGCAGGTCTCCTCGGGCGGCAGAACAGGTGTGTCCAATGCTGAGGGTGGGATGGATAGGCAGAGTTCTAGGTGGGGCCAGGGCCAGCAGGACCCAGTGGCAGACGTACCTCCTTGATGGGGAGCTGTCAGCCCCAATGACCCCCTCAGCAGCAGCTGCAGACATTCAGCAGAGAGACGGGGGTTGGCTCTGTAGTGCGTTAAAAGGGAGCTCCGATCAGCAAGCCAGTGAGGAAGAAAGCCTTGAGGACTCAGTGGTGGAGAATGGAGTCACTCAGGTGGGAGGAGAAAAAGGGTGAGCCAAACCCTCTCCCCCCATTCTAAGGCTTATGGAGCACCTGGGACTGGTAGGAAGGTGGCGTGCCCCCGGGGCATGCCACGAGCATGACACAAACACCCTAAACCAGAGGTGTCGAACTCATTTATTATGAGGACCGATCTGACATAAATGTCACTTTGACAGGCTGGGCCATGTGTGCCATAAAATGTAATGCCAGGTCTTGGAGATATAAACTCTATAACGGACCCAGGCAAACCCACTTAATGATATTATTTTTTACTCAAAATACAGACAAAAGCAATTGATTCCTAGCAGTGAAAGCAACTGATTTACTGGGGAGCCCACAAAAGCCATAATAAATGTATTTAATCATATGCAAGACTAGGTTTTCCTCAAGGGATACCATAAAAGGTACCTTATATTTTCATACATACCAGTTGCTTGCGAACTGGGTAAGAGCCCTGGATGAGTCCCTGGGTCTTATGTTTGACACTCCTGCCTTAAACAGCTCTGAACTCAGTGGTGGCTCCTACCTGGTGGAAGGAGCTCCTGGAGAAGATCAGGGCCCTGCGGGACCTTGTAAAGTTTTGCAGGGCCTGCAAGATGGAGCTCTTCCACCAGGCTTTCGATTAGGAGCAGCCACTACCACCATCACCAACGAACCCGGTTGATAACTGGGAACGGAGTGGCCCTAGGACAATTGCATCTCAGTGGCGTGGTAGATCGGTACCGTTGTACGGGGATGGAGGCAACATCTACTGGACACCATCTTGTCTTAATTTAAGAACAACAGTACTGAGCACTTTATGTAATTTTGATACTTATTCGATTTTATCTTGTTTTATTTGGTTTTATGTATTGGCACATGGTGCCCTTGCTTGTTAGCCGCCCTGAGCCCATTCGTGGGGAGGGCGGGGTAGAAATTTAAATAAATAAATAAATAAATAAATAAATAAATAAATAAATAAATAAATAAATAAATAAATAAATAAATAAATAAATAAATAAATTGTAAGAAAAAATATCAGAACAATTCGAACACTATCAGCACCACAGATTCCCCTTGATGATTTGCATTTGTCTTCAACTTGGGACTGAGGACAATTCAGATGATTTATTCTCAACTGCCTTATCCTGAAGCCAATTCCACCTTATATTTCTACATACCTGAGGCAGTGCAATCCTAAGCGCAGTCGCTTCAGTCCAAATGGTTTTAATGGGCTTGGACTGGTGTAAATCTGCACATGATTGCATTGTTAGATACTTTGCCGTCTGAAAAGTGGGATATGTAAGATGTATTAATGTCATGAAATGTTAAAATAAATAATTCAATGAGGCCCCCCCTCACAGCGAGTGTCTTCAGAAACACAATATATTAGATTCCCCCAAAGTATCTGTTCACAGTATATATCAAAACTGTATTTTGTGCAGAGGAGGAAGACGATTTATGATGAATAATCAACAAATTCTCGTCATTAAAAAAGAAATAAGCATGACAAAGAATAAGAGCTATGAAAATAAGCATGTGGGAGTTCTGCATAAAATCAACAATGTGGCATTTGTTGTGTGATTGATGTGCTGCAAGCAAAGAGAGAGCATGATTTTGCTATTTGGCTTATGCAGGTGCTAAGCTGTACCCAAAACCTTTCAAACAGCAAAGGCGTTCAAGCCAGAATCAAACTGTGACTCACAGAGAATTGATGTCAGTAGAAATAGAATGCAGTGTGAATAAATGATGACTGTCCAGGTGAAAATGAATAGCTACCATTAGGATGAGTAGATCTGGCCAAGGGCAGTGTTTCCCACTGGTGATGGATGAGAGACCAGCATCTCCAGAACTGTATGCTACTTAATAAAGCTTGATGGTGACACTTTGTTCTCCATTATTCTGAAGCTTTTGTTTTTCTCTGGAATACATCTGTTGGTTTAACAAACTGACTCAGAACTCATCATCCCTCAGACCTGACATATTCACCCTTCCACATCCTCTGGCATCCTGTGGACTCTCTTCAGAAAGCCCACTGATGAATCTCCACAACACTAAGGAACCCCTGGTTTCAGCTTATAATTGGCAAGGAGTAGGCCTACTCCCTAGAGACATAACATTTTGTATTCATGGGATTACTTTGGGAAGACCCCTCCCCATTTTTTTGTAATGAGTTATAGTGTTTTAGAAGATTTAAATATTTTAAAAGTTAATGGGAAAGTTAAATACCCAATCCCACTACAATATAACTATTGTAATGACCAATACTCCCTCTAAGGTGTGGAGTCTTGTGAGCAAAAATTCTACTTTGTGAGCTACTGGCATTAAAGTTGTGAGCAAGCAATTTGGCTACTGCATAAATGAGTGTGCTCTGGAGCCATCCTTCATGAGCTAAGACAAAAATGTCTGAGCCAAAGGCTAACAAACTGTGAGCTAGCTCACACTAAGTCAGCTTAGAGGGAACATTGGTCATGACTTCTGATGTCTAAAGTACTGCTAGCTTAAAATTAAAATATTAAAATGAATGTCTTAACTAGCTTTTCTAAAAGTAGGTACTTAAGAGTTTAGCAGATCCACTGCAGAGCTATTCTATATTCCAACTATGGAAGTGACATTGGTATGACATAGTTGATTTACTATGCTTTTTAAGTAAAGAAATAAAAAACAATATCACTTTGAGCAAGAAGTAATATAGCAAAAGCTTCATATAGCAATATTGCCAATATCCACCAATCATGGGTGGCATGCAGATGGTGTCCATTTTAGCTATTAATGGAAGGTGCTAATCCACTAATGGTGATACTTTCAGGCCTCCATTATATCACCATCCCCTATCCCTCATATAAAGCCAAACCTAAAAAGGCAATTGCAACTCAGTGCCCTCAACTATGTGAATTGCTTCAGTTGGAGCATCATAACTTTCATGTGTCAGAGATCCCAGCAGCTAAGAGCTTGAATCTCTGTGTCCTGCACAGATTGCACACAGATGCCTCTTTAAAAAACAAGAAAACTGAGGTTTCCGGTGACCGCGAGTCTGCGCGGTCAAGACTGAAGCAGCCTCTGCGTATGAGCTCCTAAAAACATCAAAACAAGATTAATAGAGGACTCTAAAGCTAATAGTCATTTGTTGAGAGGAATGGGGCAACCAAAAGGAGGTAAAAAAAAAACCCAAAGAACCTCAACAAACAGAATAATGCAATCTTCGGAGGAAGAGTCTCCTCCCCCGTTGGGAGCAGATACAGACAAAGAAGCAACAACCCGAACGGGCAAAAGAAAACGCGAGGATTCAGTAACGAAAAAAGACATCCAAGCTATGTTTACAGAGATGAAAAGAGAATTAACGGAAAGTATCACCCCAATTCATCAAAAGCTTGATGCCATGAATCGGAATATAACTGACTTGAGAGAGAAAACAGATAAGGCACTTACTGAAGCAGCTAATAATACAAAAGCAGTAGAAGAACTAAAGACTTTTGAATCATGGAGCAAAAGCAAAATTATACTCTTGGACGCTGAAGTCCGTGAAGGGAAAATCAAATTTAGGGGAATTTCCCCAAACTTTGCAACTTCTGGCTTGACTGATTAGTCAAGCTTATCATTCGAATCCATCGCAAGCTGGTTTACCAGCTTTGATCCCTGATACAGTGGCTGAACTAACTGACATCAAAGCAAAGAAGATCATGTTGGAAGCCGCCAGAAAGAGTAATGGGCTTCAACTGGAGGATACACGAGTTCAAGTATATCAAGACCTACCGTATGAGATCTTAACAGCTCGACGGAACTTGAAACAAATTGCACAACGCCTAGTAGAAAGACATACGTATTCACTACCGCTGGCTTCCTTTAGGGCATCTTTCAGTAACTCATCAAGGCAGAGTTTTCACTACTTATGACGTTAAATCTGGGGAAGCCATACTAAGGAATTTAGAAAAGGAAGTCCAAGTGAGAAAGTGGACTATAAATAATGTAATTAAAAAACAAACAAACAGCAATCCTGGATTTTCTTGGTGGTCTGCCATCCAAATACTAACCAGAGCCAACACTGCTTAGCAGCTGAGATCTGTTGAGACTGGGCTAGCCAGGTCAGGGAGGAATAGAAATAAAATAAATTCTGTGCCACAAAGGGCATTGTGTAGGAAAAGCATGTTAGATCCTTCTGTTCTGAGGCCATGACACAGGTTATTGTAGTACAGGCCAAGCTGAATTCAGACCTAGGTTCCCAAGTAAGATAAACTGTGATGTTATGTATGTTTTGTAAAATGAAATATAATGGTAGGAACAATCATAATATTTTGTGAGGCTGGGCTGTAGTGTTTATGTAGTATTCAGGCCATTCTTTTAGAACAACCATCATCCTTAAAAATGAAGAGGCATGTGGCAAATCATAATTCAAGTCAGCTCCTGATGGTAAATGTCCCTGAATATATCTACAGTATTTTAAGTGGGAGGGGGTGAAACGGAAAACTCTAAGAAAGGAGCAAATGCAGTTGTGGACCAGTTTACATCAGGACCACACAGCGTAGCATCCAGACAAGAATAAAAGAACATGAAAGACACTGCAGACTTGGCCAACCTGAAAAATCAGCTGTGGCTGAACATAGCCTAACTCAAACAGGACACAGTAGTTTGTTCTAAGACACTGAAAGGCTGAACAACACTTCCAATTACCATGTCAGATTACACAGGGAAGCCATTTAAATTCATAAGCATAAACATAATTTCAACAGGAAAGAAGAGTTTAAAAATAAATAGGGCATGGTTTCCTGTCCTGAAAAACACAAAAGGCTCTACATCTGACAATAGCACTAGAGATACGATTAGAATTTCAACAGCCAATCCACATACAAAAGAACGTCCTCAGGAAACAGGAAACCTCCTCAGGAAGCAATCCATATACAAAACAACCTCCTCAGGAAAGCTTCTCCATTAGCATGTTCATAGCCTGGGGAACTCCTACAAGATAATGACTCAGCCCTACCCCACCTTCTGGAGTAGATATAAATTACCTGCCTACCATTTTCTTCTCACCTTGACACAGAGAGTACTCCATCTTTCTGTGTTATACCTCTGAGGATGCCAGTCACAGTTACTGGCAAAATGTCAGGTTCTACAATGCCAAGACCACGGCCACACAACCTGGAAAATCTACAGCAACTAATGAACTTCGGCCGTGAAAGCTTTCAACAACCTAAGGAGCAAAGCTGTTTTAAAAAATGCAACAAAACTGGAAGGTAGCCAAATTTGTAATACTGTTTTATAAAGGCCTCAGCAATTTGTGTCGCTTTGGTTAGACTTAGCTGAGGCTTTAAGAGGGAGGTGAAAGTTTACATTAAAAGCTGAGAAATCCAACATGTCTTAACACAGTTATTCCCAGCTGTTGAGATTTTAATTGTCCTGCCTGAGTACATAAGTAGGTACTTATGGGGTTTTTTTCCCAAGAGATCACCCTCTTGGTAGTCTTTCTGTTAATTATTGGGAAGAATCTTGGTGCCTTCTGAGAAACATCAGAGTTTCTACAATCACATAAATGACTTGGTTATAGATTCAGGTGGGGAGCCGTGTTGGTCTGAAGCAGCAGAAAAGAGTTTGAGTCCATTGGCATCTTAAAGACCAACAGAGTTTTATTCAAGGTATAAGCTTTCATGTGCATGCACACTTCTTCAGATACAATGAAATAATGACATGCTAAAACAAAAAACAAAACAAGCAAGACATATGGAGAACGGAGGAGAGAGGACTCCTACGTTTCTGATCTGGATGCTAATACATAGCATCTGTGCAGGATCAGGAATAACAGTGATAAAGATGTGTGAAACAATTAGCAAAACAGAGATCTGGCGCTCAGATAACAGGGTGAAAAGCACTTCATACTGACAGATAGTATTTATGGAAGTTCTGAAAGGACAGGGTAAGGGGGGGGGGAACTGTGGAGCTCTCTTACATAACTTGTTTGAGGATGTAAAGCCAAGTACAGCAATATGCCGGGAAGAGAAAAGAATGGGTTCTGGGTAGGATCCCAAGGTTTCCCCATGACATCAAGCAAGTAGTTAGGGAATTGTCAACCCTTTTGGCTAACTTGTAGCAACCAACAGCACATTTTAGAATGAATTCACAGTTGCAATTTAAAACAGTTTTCAGCCACTCTCCTGCTGCTTGTGTGTACATGTGAAAATTAAAACATACCTTTAAATGTGTTTTCAACAGGTTTCTGAATCATTTGCAGGCTATGCAGGAAGACTGATTTACAATCACATTTTGGCCTTCACAATGCAAGTGCAAAGATGGTAAGGGGATCTTACCCTGGATCGTATGTTTTGGACAGGTTACCAAGTCTTGATTTTTTTTAAAAAAATTAATGAATTGTGCAATGCAGTGAAAAAAAGTTGCTCTTTACTGTCTGTGGAAAGGAATCATTGTCTTTTCTTTCAGGCAGGAAATTGGAAAGCTACATTGAATGATTTTTTAAAGATGGTATCTAGTTAAATTAGGGTTGCCAACAACATGGTAGAAATATCGAGAAATCTGGGTGTAGAGCCTACAGAGGGAGTTGTCTGGGGAGGAGCGTGGTATAATGCCATGTGTTGAGAATTGAGACTGATTTTTGCTTTTTATGGACTTATATTTGCTGACACACACACTACATGGTCTGTGCACACATATACACCCTTAGGCTCAAAGGAAGCTGCTTGAATCACCTGTTGTGACTGATACACATAGAAGGTGCCTGCCTGCATTTCATGTTAATGAAGCTTGCAAATACACAGCTCCTAGCCTGGAGGGAAAGCACACCATCGCCATTGTGGTTAGCAGAAACAACAGTTTAAGGACAAGCAATCCCCCATTAATGTACTGTGGGAATACACGTCCTACACCTATCTACTCTACATCTGAAAGGCCATTTCCTGGCAGATGCGCTTTGATTACCTGGGAAAGCCGAGATTTATCTGCACATCAAGAAGGTTCCTTGACGCCAAGACTTCACACTTGACCAGATGGTTTTTCCCTGAGCTAGAGGTTGGAGTTTCAATATTGACCAAACCCTAAGTAACCACCCCTCACTACATGCACCAATAGTTGTAGAGATGGGACGGACTTACAGGTAGGGGGATCTTCAGATTGGAAAGGTTGCCACCCACCCAAAGATTCACCTATAAAAGCTAAGGACCATGTGCTTGGTCTTTTGCTAGCCGCATCTCCCCCCACCCCCTGTCTGCTTTTACCCCCTAATGTCCAGCTTGCTATCCCAAAAATCCTTTGTTTCCACTTGATCTCTTGACCTGCAGCCAAAGAGGTCCACACTAGCTGGCTGGTTCTAGCAGTGTGATTTAGAAACATCCCTAGGTTCTATTTTCTTTACCCTTCATTCTTCATTGCAACAGACAAGGCTTCAGGACAGATAAGTATGAACTGTAACCTACCTACCTCCTAAGTAAAAAGAACTATTTCTATTACTGTAATTCTAAAGGAAACTTGATTGAATGTGTGTGTGGATCTGTATTGTTTGAATGTGATTTTGATATATTCTTAAGTAAAAGACAGATTGTTTTGAATTCACCAGTCTCGGCTCATTTACTGGGAAATCCTTGGGGTGGACTGGACTTTAGTATACACAGGCAGGAACCCATATAAATTTAGTCTGCCAGCTGTTGTAGATAAAGCAGTTCGGCTAACACATGGTTGTCCTCAGCATGGTATAATGCCGTAGTGTCCACCCTCCAGAGCAGCCAGTTTCTCCAGGGATCTGATCTCTGTAGTCTGGAGATCAAGCGTAAGTTCATAAGATCTCCAGGCCACAACTGGAGGTTGGCAAATCTAGGTTAAATATGCACCAGTTATATTTGAAAAGCCAAATAGTTTCATTAGTAGGCATTGCTACATGGACAGAAACAAAGAGCACCCACAGAAAGAGAAAGCTTGGAGTTTCAGCAAAATAGAATCTTGGGGCTCTTGGCTAATGGGAAATTCTCACAGTAAACCATAATGCAGTTTCTCAAAATCATATGGATTTCGTTCCATCCAGTGCAACTTCTCACTAGCCAATTAAAATGAACAAAGCGTCTGGTGGAAAGAATCACATTTGTTCAGGAACAAAGAGCACCAGAATAAGTGGGTCTGCTCAGAATCCTACACACCTCTATTCAGTGGAGCTTATTCTCAGGAAAGTATTCTTAGGACTACACTGAAAGTGTAGCAATATGAGTATGGGGATGGTTTATAGGGTTGCATGCCACCTCCAGGTTGAGAAATTCCTGGAGATTTGGAGGTGGAGTTTAGAGAGGGCAGCGTTTGGGAAAGGTTGGGAGCTCAGCATTGCTGTGAAGCCATAGAGTGCACTCTCTGAAGATCCAGTTTTCTGGGAGAACTCCAGGTCCCTCATGGAGGCTGGCAGCCCTAGGGACAAATTTTGAGGGATTATGTGTCAACTGTGCCCAGTAGAGGAAAAACACAAATAATTATGATTGTAGAAAAGACTGTGCAGAAAGGCTCATAAGTAGGCTCTATTGTGACTTTATTCAGTAGATGAAATGGTATACAAAATAGTTGCTCTTCTGTCAGAGATATGCTTGTGCTTTTGCATTCAGATATTTACAAGTGTGGAAGCCACAAGAACCTGTGGGAGCGTCTCATTTCCCCCTCCCCTACTACTTCCTCATTTCCTTCCCTAGCAGCTCCCATTGCTTCTCACCTCTTCCTGCTTCTTTCTCATTTCTACCTTTATCCTCCATTCTGTCTTCAGCTTTCCTACCTTTCCATCCCCTGGCACCATCTCCCCAGGAATACTCTGGGCAAGTTGTGCAGTGCTGTCCGCTGGTTTGGTCTGGGCCCAGTTGTGCAGCGGGGAAACCACAAGGATTTACAGAAAGAACATCCTGTTCTCCTGTTTCCCCTTCCACACTTTATTTCCTCCTCCTGGCACCCCCAATATTCTTATCTTTCTTTGATTCCTTTTCTCCTTCCCTCCCCCCAAGCAACTTACCTTTAATCTGATCTTCCATTTTTAACTATATTAGTTATTTACTTAATTCACACCTGTCTTTTCTCCAGAATGTGGACCCAAAGCATCATTTTCCTCTACTCCATTTTATCCTCACAACAACTCTGTGAGGTATATTAGGCTGAGAGGGTTTGATTGGCCCGAGGTCACCCAACAAGTTTCCATGGCTTGTTCAGACTAGATCCTGGACTGATACTTTAACCACTACACCTCACTGACTTTTCTGAGGTGACTGCTGTTGAATGACAGAGAGCTACTGGGCCTGGATGAATTATGCAGGTCTCATGATACCAAGTTGTTGGTGATTGCTGCTGGGTCTGGTGGCAGTCCCAATAACTATTCCCTCAAAGACCAAAACAGTCCCTCCCCCGCCTTTTACTGAGAGAAACCAAGGCCTGAAGGTTGGCAATACTGTTGTATTTTCCTAGCAACCCCACAATGGCCTCTGAAAGTGCATCATTTCTTATAGCTACAGGCACTGCTTTTATGATTTGGGGAGATGGATTATCCCCCCCAACGTTTCCCCCCCTAAGACTTCAGATTTTTCTATGAATCTGGGGCTTTCCTCAGGTTTGTAGAAGATCTGGCTTGGCTATTCATGGTCCCAGTCTTTGGATTTAAGTATCCACATATGGGAACATGTTGAGAATTAGGTATATTGACAAATGAGGAACCCACAAGGATTTGCAGATGGCATCTCATTCTCCCCTCCCCCACTGTTTTTTCCTTCCCTGGCAGCCCCCATAACGTTTCTCCATTTCCTGCTTCCTTCTCCCATTCCCACCCACCAGCCAACCTACCCATATCTACCGTCTTGTCTTTAGCTTTCCCTTCTTCTCTCTCCTGGTAGCCTCTACCTGGAAAAACTATGGGTCAGTTGTGTGGTACCTTCCATTGGACTGGGCCTAGTTTTGTGTTGGGGAACCTGCAAAGACTTGTAGGGAGTACCTCACCCCTGCTTCCACCTTTCCACACAATTTCCTATTTCCCCCCTTCTTGTAACTCTTGTATCCTCACCTTTCGCTGCTTTCTTCTCTCCTTTCCACCTAGGGTTGCCAAGTCCATCTTCCACCCCCAGCGGGGGACTTTGGGGGCGTTCCTGGAGGGGGCGGGGCATCCCCAACTTGATGACATCATGTTGGGGACGTCCGCCGCCGCCCCACCTGCCTGTGCACCAGATCTCCAGAAACGGCAGTTCCCTGAACTTAAAGGAGCCGGTGTTTCCCTTTTAAATGCAGGAGCCGGCGTTTCCCCTTTAAGAGCAGCTGCATTTCCCTTTTAAGAGCATGAAGCTGGCATTTCCCTGCAAGCTTGCGGAGATCAGGCTTGGGAAGAAACACGGGTTCTACACACTTAAAGGGAGAGAGATGGGTGGCTGTGGGTGTTGGGGGCGGGTAGAACCCCCCCAAAAACGGAGGACCCCTGGCAAACCGGGGGGGTTGGCAACCCTATTTCCACCCACCAACCATCCTACCTCTTATATGTCCTTTATATTCAACTATAATTATTATTTATTTGCTTGATTTATACCCTGCCTTTCTCCACAATGTGGACCCAAAGCAACTTACACCATTCTCCTCTCCTTCATTTAATCCTCACAACAACTCTGTGAGGTAGGTTGGGCTGACATGGTGTGTCTTCCAAATGGTCTTCCAAATCCTTGTCTGAGACACTAACCACTAAACTACACTGGGTTTTGTGGGGCGGCTACTGTTGAGCAGTAGCAAGCAGCCAGGCCTGGGTGAGTCGTGCAGGTCGCATGGTATCAAGTCACCCAATGATTGCTGCCAGGTCTGGCCCTGATCATTCCTCACTCAAAGCCAAATCAGCCTCAGGAAAAGGCCTTCTAGTGACAGAATCAAAGGCTTTGACTAGCAATTGCCTAGTAATGTCCACAGAGGTTATTTTTTACCTTAAAGCTACTGGTGCTGCTTCTATTATTTGGGGCAGGTCAACCCCCAATTTATTTATTTATTAGATTTCAGATTGTTCTGCAAATCCTGGCCTTTTTCAGGTTTGTAAAAACATATGTCTTGTCTGTGCCTTGCTACAGTCTCCAAATTTAAGTACCCACAGATAGGGATTGAGAATTACATAAATTGATGGTGATGATTACTGACTTTTGTACCCTTCAAAACACCACAAAAGCACAAAATATGAGTATTACTGATTATCAGTAAACAGGAATGGATTATTTTATCGCTGAAAGGGTTTGAAGTGAAAGTTGACTTTAGGAGAGTTGGAGTAGTTTGAGTTCCCTGTGAAAGGAAAGTCAGTGAATGTGTTGCTATCCAAGCTGGCAGTGTTTTCATTGATAGAGAAAAAGTAGTGGAGGAAGGTAGAACTAAAGAAGACAGCAGCTGTAGTTTGGTGGTCAAGTGCATTCTTTAGATGTTTGAGGTTCAAGGTTCAATCTGTGGCATTTCCAGTGGAGAAACATCTCAAGAAGCAGAGCAATTCTGAAGGACTGGTCCTGGACACTGCAGTGAAACTGCGTGTGTGCAACTCACCTCCATATATCGAAAGCGTACAAACCCCGGGGGAACCTCTGAAAATCAGCATACACAGTAGTATTTAACGCATGGGGGTGGGGAATGCTTCCTTGCAGAATTCCCAGTCTATGGAATTCACTTTTGAGTGTGTGCATGTACTGGGAAGGATGCAAGGCCAGGATGATGAACCCTGAATTTCACTGTTTAGCTGGTCAGTTAGAAAATGAGACGAGTTGGCTGAAGCTACCATCTGATCCTCCTTGCTAACAGAGTGCGTTAAAATCCATTCAATGCTATGCAAACTCCAGCTGAAACACAATAAGAGGAAAGGAGGAAGCTGTGATTTCCTAAATCTGTTTTTTCTTTCCATCTCTGTTTTCCAGTGATTGAAATGCATCTCTTTAGGGCAGGGTGCATGGTAAGCTCAAGCTGTCTACTGACCCAGATGCTGGAACAGGGAGTCTTTCTCATGCCCTTGGCTGTTGTTTTTCCATGTGTAGCAAGAAGGTCTCATACAGTACATGCTAATATGCATTCTGGTCCAGCAGTGGATCATCTAGCCTTTTGTTTTAAGAACACAGCATGCATCTAGACTTGCTCATAAAATATCCATAGCAAAATCATGTGATGCCTGTCCGGCTTATGCATTTTTAAGGACTGTGCCCTAAATCCATTAAAAGACTGTGAGGCGTGAATAGAGAGGAATAATCCCAGCTAACATATGGGTAGAAACAAAGGAGTGCAGCTCGAATGGCAGCACGTGTAAAAGGGACTTCGTTATCTCTTTTTTTCCTCCCCAGTGCCTGTGGGAGAAAGATGGGACCTTTTGAGACTGTGAAGATCCTCAAGCTTGGATGAACAGAATGTTTGTTTGTTTTACTTTGCAATTGAAATCATTATAGTGCCAAATATTAAAAATGGGAACAAAAACAAAAACAAAACCCCACCCAAAGAACAACCTCTGGTAGAAGTCCTGAAAGCAACAGGATGCCCGGTCTGATTGCTTTCAATGGAAGGTAGTAATGACTGGCATTTGTTGTATTTGCATGAAATCTTCATAAACAATTGGTATTAGAATATGAACTCTACACTATGAGCTCAGCCTTTTACCTACAGACTGCAAAAACATCATCCATTCTATACAACTTCAGTTTCTGCTGATGGCCTTTCTCGATACATCCAAGGTGACACGATGTACTGTCCAAGTCTTTTACTGAATAATATGCTGAATACAAAGCTCATCCTGCATCTATAATCCTATAAGAAAGTTGTCTAAAGGAAATTTACCATAACCATGTTGTGGGGTCCTTTTCTCCCCTTGTTTCTCTTTTGATGAAAAGCTTCCCTTTTTATACTTCTACTTTTTTCTTTTGGAAGCAAAATGGATGCAGTGAGATTGAAACAATAAATTTCCCACCAAAACCCCATTAAAGATAATTAATCGAACCAACTATTTACTTTTCATGTACTTTCTACTCTTTCAAATTTCTCCTGCTGTTCAATCAGCTTTAGCAGACAGGGTTATGTTTATTTACAAAGATAATTGGACTTGGCATGATGCTTGGGACAGATGCCAAATTATAGCTGAACATATTTGGGTTTTCATTTACATAACAATCTGTAGCATTATTGTTGATTAGCAGAACTCATATGCACCTAGCAATTCATCTCAATGATACAAGGAAATGTAAGGCTGGGATTCAAGGAAGAAGACAGCGCAGTTAACATGGTCAGGCTTTGTTTTGTTTTGACCAGGTCTGATCCTGCAATCAGATGGTGATGGCACTCAATTCTGTAAACTATTTGATTATTTTAATTGCACTGGTACATAATTAGCCAAACTCTCCTAGGCCAGAAACCTCATTAAACTGAACAGAGCATGAATCAAAATCCTGGGTGGCTTGCATCCCCTGTGAATAATTATGGCATGACATGGCCTTTCCTTCATTGCACCTTCTTGGCTGGAGTTTTGTCCCCATTATTGCACAAGGCATCTGTATCAGTGGCACTGCCAATCAAAAGGTAGTCTTTCACTTGGATCAGGTTCATCAGCAACAATCCTGAACTTGTTGACCTGCATCCCCATTAACAATTGATTTAATGATGCATTATTCAGCCTTCATTCAGGAGACAGGGACATTATTACCAGACAGGCATTTGGCAGATGAGTTGACTGATAACATCCTAAAAAAAGTCTCATGTTGCACTTAGGCAGTCACATATGAGGAAAGGCTGAAGAAATTATGAAAGAATGGCAAGAAGCTGTGGGTTCCAATTCCAAGTATATTTATGCTAATTATGGGGGGAGACCTTAACAAGAAATTGCTCAACTTTCCTAGAACGCAAGTATAAACATTCTGTTTTTGTGAATTCCATTTCCTTATCCAAGGCAGCAGATTTCCATAGAAAATCCAGCTGCTAAATCAAAGTTTGGTTGGTTCATTTGCACATCAGCATTCCTACACATTCAATATTTCCAAATTCTTCAGTCTGTAAAAAATCGTGAACCCTTAAAAGTTACACATACACAGTTTAATAATTATTCCCCTAATAAATACAATAATACAATTCTTAATTCTTAATTAAAAGAGCCCACATGCTTCAATGGATGCATCCTTTGCTTGTGATTGCATTGTACCATGAACCACAACATTCTGGAGAGGCACAAACTGGTTAATATATCCCAAGCTTGCAGATGATTTGATATTAAAACCTTTAATGGCAGCTTGAAAAGACTGAACTATGACAAGAATACAGAGATTGCCATTGTATGTAACACTTATTTACTTTTCGTAAGTGGATTAACCAAATGTACAGGAAATATTTAATGGTTGCCAGAAATAGATTCAGAAAGGACAGAACACTAATATTTGCCCCCAATTCTGGTGAGTTTATTTTCAGTGAATTCTGACAGCAACAGTGTGTCCTAGTAAAGTTTCAAATGCTGGAAGCCAGTGAAATCTAAACTGTCTGAGTTGGATCATAAAAACTGCCAGAGTTTGCTGAGGTACATGATCTCCACCTTCTTCTTCCCCCTGCAGTTTCCTGTGATCCCTCAAAATCTCAGAAAGTTGGAGGACCCTCACTGATAAATTGCCACAGCAGAGCAGAGAGGAACGAAGGGTACTGAGGTAAAATCACTGCCTCCTTCTTGCAGAGAAATACATGATTAATGATATGACAATGTGCATTTTTTTCAGTTACATGTTATTGGGGGAGAAAACTTCCATGATACAGATTAGACTATCCTGTTATTAATTGTTAACACTTTTTTTGTCTTGCTCTTAATATAGAAGAAGAGGAGGAGGAGGAGGAGGAGGAGATCGGATTTATACCCCGCCCTTCACTACCCAAAAGTGTCTCAGAGTGGCTTACAAACTCCTTTCCCTTCCCCTCCCCACAACAGACACCCTGTGAGGTAGGTGGGGCTGAGAGAGCACTTGACAGAAACTGCTCTTTTTCAAGAACTACGGCTTGCCCAAGGTCATCCTGCCAGGTGCAAGTGGAGGAGGGGGGAATCAAACCCGGCTCTCCCAGATTAGAGTCTGCGCACTCAACTACTACACCAAACTGGCTCTCTCTTATAGATATAGTATCTTCCAGTCTCAAATTTTAAAAAATGTTTTGTAGTTTTAATGCACTTAGTTTTGATTATATGGAATTGTGTTTTAATGTTGATCATTTTTATTTTATTTTACTTCATTTATACCCCACCTTTCTCCCAGTTGGTGACCCAAAGTGGCTTACATCATTTTCCCCCTTCTCCATTTCATCCTTACAACAACCCTAAGAGGGTATAACTGTTTTAGGGTCAGTCAGTAAGCTTCCATGGCAGAGAGGGGATTAGAACCTGAGTCTTTCAGATCCTGATTTGACATTCTAATCACTATACCACATTGGCTCTGTTTTCCAATATCCAGACTACTAAACACTCATAAATAACTCCCTTTTAAAAATAACAAAATCAAATCCCCACTTTTTTGGTTTTGCAGGCTCACTCTAGTAAACAAGAACTAATTTCTAGTGGAGATTTTATAAATACTGTGAAGTGCATTTCAGCACTTAAGACTGCAGATGTGTGATAGGCATCTTCCAGAGAATCATGCCTCTGACATGAACCCCCCCCCAGAGCAGTCATTTTGTCTAAAGTTCCATGGAAAGATGAATTTAAATGAAGTGATTAAAGCTGAAGCCATGCATGAAAAGCATATATAATACTTTCTAATTAGAAAACAGAAACGAGAGATTTAGCCAAGACCAACCCCCCCCAAAAAAACCCCAACAAGCCTCTCCTCCCCCATCTGCACACAAAATGTGGGGAAATTGTTCTGGCACGAACCAGGAACAATCCAGAATAATGGTATGACTTTTGTGCCATTGTCTTAATGCCTGTGAGTGGCCTTTCTTAATCTCTGTGTGGGTGCTCTTTTTCTCAGAGGTAGAAAACAGCCATTCAGTTGTATTTGGCATGGAATTTCTAGGCTTCCAGGCTTAAGAAAAGTCATGATGGAGTATTTGGTTTGGACCAGAGTTTACCTGCTGCATTTGGGGGCTTACACTGATAGCACTCCTTGTCTATGGAAGCCCTCTTCAGCAGTCTGTTGTGCCCTGAGCTTCTGTACATGGGTTCAGACTGGATGCATTTGTAAAGGAACACCATCCATTTGACCCCATCCACTGTGAAGAACCCTGGCAATATTTCCAGCAAAACCTAGAAAAGGGAATAGTGAATTAGTAGGGATTTGGACAGGAAGCAAGGCCACACAACATAGAGCACTACTTCTGTTGTAAGTAATAAAATCAATGCAAGAGGTAAACTGAAAGCAAGCAAAGAAAGGAGGATAGGAAGATGGAGGATCACCTAAGAAACTTTCAGAGTAATTCTAGGTAAGTGCTCTTAGGACTTCAACCTTCTAGTGTCATCCTGAAGTCAATGGGCTTAAAGAGATGTAACTCTTCTTAGGATGGCACTGCTAGTCTCAGCACTGCAGGCTTTACATTTCTTCTTTCCATGAATAACTTTGACTGGCAGTTACTGATATTCAGCAACCAAATGGCATTTGGTAAAGGTCACTAATACACTCCAGAACTTGGCTTGTGGTCTTTTCTGTTGTTCTTCCATTATTGTTAGATATAAAAAATAAGTAATGCTGATAGCAGGCTGATGTCTCCAAAGGAGCAGAGAAACACCACAGCTGAATACATGGGAAGGTAGAAGAGAAGAAGAAGAAGAGATTGGATTTATACCCTGCACTTCACTTGGAGTCTCAGAGTGGCTTACAAACTCCTTTCCCTTCCCCTCCCCACAACAGACACCCTGTGAGGTAGGTGGGGCTGAGAGAGCTCTTTCCAGAACTGTCCTTGAGAGAACAGCTCTGACAGAACTATGGCTTGCCCATGGTCATCCAGCAGCTGCAGGTGGAGGAGTGGGGGATCAAACCTGGTTCTCCCATATTAGAGTCCACGCACTTAACCACTACACCAAACTGGCTCTCGTAGATTTTGGGTGGTGCAATTTCCCTGGATGAAAGGGAGATCAGGAGATAACTCACTTGTACTCTGGATGGCTGCTCCTCCCACGGGTAAACTGCAAAAATGGAACTGTCTTTCAGTTGAGTCAGGAGTTGAGCAACGGGGAGGTTAGGGGATCCATCCATGCTCAATACTGCGGTGTAGCCTATAGGGACAATAAGCCTTGCCATCCTCATTTCTTCATCATTACAAGAAATAATTATTCTACAGATAAATAGAGGTTTTCTCTGCGGGAAAGATAAAATTCCTTATGAGGAGCTAAAACATTTTTTGGGGGGAAGATTTCAAAAGCAAAAAGGGGTGTTAAAACTGTTTGTAAAAAGCTAGGCTTCGATGGAGTATTTGGTTTGGACCAGAGTTTACCTGCTGCATTTGGGGGCTTACACTGATAGCACTCCTTGTCTATGGAAGCCCTCTTCAGCAGTCTGTTGTGCCCTTAGCTTCTGTACATGGGTTCAGACTGGATGCATTTGCAAAGGAACACCATCCATTTGACCCCATCCACTGTGAAGAACCCTGGCAATATTTCCAGCAAAACCTAGAAAAGGGAATAGTGAATTAGTAGGGATTTGGACAGGAAGCAAGGCCACACAACATAGAGCACTACCTCTATTGTAAGTAATAAAATCAATGCAAGAGGTAAACTGAGAGCAAGCAAAGAAAGGAGGATAGAAAGATGGAGGATCACCTAAGAAACTTTCAGAGTAATTCTACTTCAACCTTCTAGTGTCATCCTGAAGTCAATGGGCTTAAAGAGATGTAACTCTTCTTAGGATGGCACTGCTAGTCTCAGCACTGCAGGCTTTACATTTCTTCATTCCATGAATAACTTTGACTGGCAGTTACTGATGTTCAGCAACCAAATGGGATTTGGTAAAGGTCACTAATACATTCCAGAACTTGACTTGTGGTCTTTTCTGTTGTTTTTCCATTATTGTTAGAGGATATAAAAAATAAGTAATGCTGATAGCAGGCTGATGTCTCCAAAGGAGCAGAGAAACACCACAGCTGAATACATGGGAAGGTAGAAGAGAAGAATAAGTGATTGGATTTATACCCTGCACTTCAGAGTGGCTTACAAACTCCTTTCCCTTCCCCTCCCCACAACAGACGCCCTGTGAGGTAGTTGGGGCTGAGAGAGCTCTTTCCAGAACTGTCCTTGAGAGAACAGCTCTGACAGAACTATGGCTTGCCCATGGTCATCCAGCAGCTGCAGGTGGAGGAGTGGGGGATCAAACCTGGTTCTCCCATATTAGAGTCCACGCACTTAACCACTACACCAAACTGGCTCTTGTAGATTTTGGGTGGTGCAATTTCCCTGGATGAAAGGGAGATCAGGAGATAACTCACTTGTACTCTGGATGGCTGCTCCTCCCACGGGTAAACTGCAAAAATGGAACTGTCTTTCAGTTGAGTCAGGAGTTGAGCAACGGGGAGGTTAGGGGATCCATCCATGCTCAATACTGTGGTGTAGCCTATAGGGATATTAAGCCTTGCCATCCTAATTTCTTAATCATTACAAAAAATAATTATTCTACAGATAAACAGAGGTTTTCTCTGCAGGAAAGATAAAATTCTTTATGAGGAGCTAAAACATTTTTTTGGGGGGGTAGATTTCAAAAGGAAAAAGGGGTGTTAAAACTGTTTGTAAAAAGCTTAACAAAGCCCCCTGCCACACGGGGGGGGGGATTGCTGCGGGCAAAGTGCGGCTTTTGAAAGCCGCACAAAAAGGGACATCACACAGATCCCCTGAGCCGCTGTGCAGTTCCTCCCCGGCATGATCAGATGCCGGGGGGAAGCCACTGAAGAAAGAGCGAGGCAGCCGAACTGCGCATGTGTGTGCATGCACAGTTCAGCCGGGAGCCTGGATTACTACTGAAGACGAGCGCGCTGGCAATCCCACGGCCGCGCTTGCTGCGGCATTCCAGGTAAGTCCTGCTCTTTTGCAGGTTCTTTTTTGATGTGCGCTTTAGGCTTGAAGGGACAGATTGGGGACAGGTGCACCCCAATTCCCAGATGTTGCAGTGTGCTCACGCCCGTTTGCTGCGCCCCCGATCCGTCCCTCTCCCGGGCCAAAACCTTCCATGTGACCGGGGCCAAAGAGAAGATACAAGAAAGTTGTAAAACAGATGAGGAGACAGTTATTTTTGAAAGTGCTATGGGATAAAGTTGCTAATTAAAAAGACCAGACTTTTTGTGGGATTACTGTTTGCTTACTGCTAAAGAGTATAATTAATTGGAGGACTTTTTATAACAAAAGATTAGAGATACTTCCACTTTTGAATTTCAATATGTGATGGCAACTACCAGGAGAAATGCAAAAGAGGGAAGGAGAAGATCATTACATCAGCCTGAAAAAACAGTTACATCTGAGTTGCTTCAGAAACTATTTGAATAGATGAGAAATAAGATAGAAGCTTTTAAAAAAAGAATGGATGAAAGACTTGTTAGGATGAAAGAGAAAATGGCAAGAAATTGGAAAATTCTATAAAGCAAATATCTGGAGAGGTAAAGCAAATTAATGGTAAAGTGGAAATTATAGAGAGTAAGACAGAAAATTATAGATAGAGAGCTGGAAAGAGAATTAGACAATTTGGCATTACTGGAATTAGAGGGAAGGAATTTTGTTTGAGATTTAGAGCTATTCCAGAGATTTTGGATGAACATAAATCTTGGCAAATTTTCTGGATTGGGAAGATATGGAGGTAGAAATCAATAAGGTTTGTAGAATAAATTCTATTTTTGTCAGAACAAGAAACATCCCAAGGGATATTCTGGTGCCTTTTGTTAGGAAGAAGATAAGAGATCAAATTTTGCAGCAGCATTTTAACACAAGATTGAAAAGAGATAATGCAGATATAATTGTTTTGAAAGAAATCCCTACTAGAATTTTAAGTAAGAGAAAAGAATATGCCTTTCTACCTGAATTTTTTTTTAAAAAAACAACAATTTATTAGGATATATCAATATTTCAAACATACATCACATTATTAACTACCATACATCCTTTTCTTCTAACCTTTTGACTTCCCACAGTGCTCCAACCTCCAGCCCGCATCTTATATTCTCCTCCTTTCCCCCCTTACTCGTTAATCAGTTTCTACAGGTAACATATCTACCTTTCTACCTGAAAAATTGAAACAGCAAAAGATTCTATTTCAATGGGACAAATTGGAAGATTTATTATTCACTTTTAAACAGCAAAGATTTTTTTGAAAGAAATCCCTACTAGAATTTTATGTAAGAGAAAAGAATATGCCTTTCTAACTGAAAAATTGAAACAGCAAAAGATCCTATTTCAATGGGACAAATTGGAATATTTATTATTCACTTATTATTCACTTTTAAACAGCAAAGATTTAGATTGAAGTCTGTTCAAAAGGTAAGAGAATCTTTTTTTTTACTAAGTTCCAAATCTATAGGGTTGGGGAAGTGGATACAACCTAAAATAAAGAGTAGCAAGGATCATTTATACATAAGTTTAAAATGGTTGATACTTCCCTAGTATCATATAGCAAAAGGTGTATCTTAAAGATATAAAGTTATAAACCAAGCAATCTCCATCATAGTCTTCTATAGTGTGTACATTCTAGCTTTTAAAATTATATGTTAAAAGTAAACAACCAGCTATCAAAATTAATCTCTTTTGCTTATTTCTTTCTTCTAAGTTTCGTTTTATCAAAAAGCCGTTTAATTTTTACAGGCTTAGGGGCAGCAGCCCCTAATGCTTCAAAGCCCGACGATTCTTCCAAGCTCCAAAGGTAAGAGAATTTTTAGAAAGATTTAAAGGCGAATTGGACAAGATGTAAATGGGGATTTCAGAAGACCCACAACAGCTAAAACAGGAATTGGAGAAGGATGGGACAATGAATGGAACGATGGGATACGAATGGAACAAAGGGACAATATGTTGTTGAAAAGACTCAAATTTACCTTAAGCTTTAGTCTCAAGGAGAATTTCTATAAAATGATGTATCATTGGTATATGTCACCAGAGAAATTAGCTAGAATGTATAAAGGTATTTCAAATTTATGTTGGAAATGTGAACAGCATGAAGGGAGATTTTATCATGTATGGTGGATGTGTATCAAAGCTAAAAGAATGTGGACACAAATATATTCACTAATTCAGAAGATCTTAAAGACTAATATACAATTGAAATCAGAGGATTTTCTTTTGGGACTAATGGACAGACACTTGGAAAACAGTCATGGAACTTTGTTTTTATATATGAGATTATTATATGCTCAAAGGTGGAAAGGTATGACTACCTACAATAGAGGGATGGTTAGTGAAGATGATGAAATTGGCAGAGATGGCAAAATTTACTTCCTTGATCAGAGAAAAGACAACATCTACATTTATTGCTGACTGGAAACCTATTATGGCTGTGGTCATATACTAAATAATTCACTTTCAATCCACTTTCCATCTGGATTTTGTCAGTTCACACAGTAAAAATCCAGTTGGAAAGTGCACTGAAAGTGGATTGAAAGTGTATTATTTAGTGTGTGTGACCACAGACATAGACTCTTTGCTTGAACCAGAAAAAAATTAATTGATGACTTATGGATCTGATGATTGAGACAATAAAAAGTAGATTTATTTTTCTTTATATAATTATAGAGTAAGAGATAACTTTGTAATCTTACTTGTATTGGCTGCAGAGAAAATTAGAAGTATCTTCTTTTCAATTAAAAAAATAAGTAATGCTAAGTAGACCTTGGTAGTAAGGTTTCTTAAGCTTTCTTAACCTCTTCTTACCCAGCATCTGTTAGTCACTTAGCGCTTGAAATCTGAAAATATTGGTAAGCAATTTTAGCAAATCATTTTTATTATCAAGGGATATAAGATAATTAGCATGTTCAGATGTCCAGATTTACAGGAATCATCATATGTAGTACAATTCACACTTTCCTACAGGGTCTTTAGGGGGCCATAAGATAATGCTTTATGAGAAGTTCTTCCATTGTACAGTGCATTTCAAAAGACTTGCTGTAAGAGATTAGATTATGATAGTTCCTTGCACATTTTTCCCCAATCCAATCAGGAAAGGTTTGGTATAAAATTTGATTGTTTGGGTCAAGTTCAAAATGCCTGGGAAGAAGGAGGTTTCTCACCTGAGGGAAAAATGATTGCCATGGAGGTGAGAACCTGCAAACCAAAATAAAAGATAAGCTAGCAGGAGGTGCTGCTGATCACAACTGTCCTTGGGATTCCTATGAGCTGGTAAGTAGGTAGCAGAAAGCCTATATGAAAGGCTGAGGAAAAGACCAAGAGCAGATGCTTTCAAGTCAAAGATCAAAGCAACCTTAGAGAATTCCAGGTGCTGGCTAGGAGAGTATCTGAAACTCATGGGACTTATGCTGTTTACAAACTAACGGGTGAAGAAAAAGGCTGGAGGCTGGACAGCTCCTTGTTTGCTAATAATTCACACCGACAGGGTGAATCACTAGTATAAATTATTCCAAATCAGGCAATGGTTGCTGACCCTATAATGCGATTCCTCAGATCAGCTGAAGTATCATCAACCATATGGGCTGTAGGATATCATGTTCCACAAGCACAAATATGTGATATGGAGAGTGCTGAGCTGACAAAAAGAGCTGAGGCCCGGAACTCAAACCTATCTGTAGCTGTTGCCACTTTTACTGGGTTCCATTGACCAATAAAAATATAATTCAATGCATCCTTCTTCATGCTGAGAGAGGAATCCAATGTGGATGTGATGCCAATAGAATCCTTTCTGCACCTGGCTTGTGAAGTCTGCATAACACTAATTCCATGTCAGCCTCCAGCTCCAAGTGTGGGAAAGGCTGCCAAAAAATTTCAGGCACAGATTCATTTATCACACCCACAAGGTCTGAGCTGTTCTCCTAGGATCATCAAAATCAGCCAGCTCCTTGGTGAAAGTCAGTTTCAGATCAGGAAAACATCAGAAGATTTAAAGATTAATAGCTCTTGAAAGCTTTCCCCCCTCCCTCTTTGTTTGTAATCCTTCAATGGATTTTCCAGTGTCTGTTTTAAGTGTGCTTTCCTTTAACAGAAGCCTTAATTTGAGATGGGAAGTGCTGCTTTAAAATAAGTTGTGGGACTAGTATGTCCAGCTGCTCATCAGCTTTGTGACAAGAACTGTACCGAGCAGACTGAGAAATAATATGAGGCTTAACCAGGATAGTTTTTTTCTTCTGTGCCCCGATTCAATCTACTGGAGCTCTCTGGGATAATTTAGAGCACTGCTTGTGAGAGACAAAGAACCTCCATGTGGAGGTTGCTCATAAAACTGCTGGGATTTGCACTATCCTGGCAGTTCAAAATGTGGCTATTACAGCCATGCAAATCATGGCAGCCTTGTAGACAGACCTCCATGTGGAGGCCTCATTTTTTACAAAGAGAGCATTCACATGTCATAGCTCAGCTCTTATGCATTATGAATGTATTGCCTTTAAAAAACAATCACTGAAGGAAAGAGCTGTCACAAGTAAAGTTCCAAATGGATCTTATGTAGAGTCCAACTTCATCCAAATGATTTGGAATTGAGAAAAGGAGACATAAAAATGTCTGGATAAAGGGAAATGTGGAGAAATAGGAGTTGGATATAGCTACTTTGCCTGAAATGTAAATATGTACTTCAGTTTTTAGAAAGGAACTGATATTCAGAGGTAATGACTTGTTCTTGAGTGGATTTTTGCATTCTGTTTTTCCCTTTAGTGCAGAGTGGCATCTGAACCACTTAACAACTACTACCAGAGGTGATATTTATACTCAGAATTAAACTTTGTTGGTCTAAAAGGTGACACTGGACAGACTTTGTTCTGTTGAAAGTCCTGTGTCTGTCTAGTCTAACCAGATGGACATGACCTGTAAATACGTCAACCTAGGCTTTGAAAAATGGGGCCTTCTCAAGGCCATGCTGTGAGCTGAGCAGGGATTTGAACCCTGTTTTTACATATCTATTGTGTAGTGGGTTGCCGCATGGATGAACGACAGATGACGACGTAGTGCATAGCACGCTTTATTAGGTACACAACAAGAACTGAGAACTATATACACAACCAGGGGACGACCCCTTGGTCCCATTGGCGGGTTTGAATCTCCCGCCACGGTCCCATTTGTTCCCCCAGTGGAGGGACTAGGATCCTAGTCCCCATTGTTGTCCTGGACTGAAGCTCAGGCGTGTGCGCTGACCTCCGGTGGCGGTCAGTGGACACAACAATATCCAACCCCAACGTTTAGGTGGCTATACCACACACTTTCTCTTTTGTTCTGGGATGCAACCAAACTTGAATTTAAAACTAAAATAACCCCAGCACCTGCTGGACTACCCCCAACATTGTGTTCCTCCCCTGGAATAGTGGTAGACAACTCAGCTAACTAGTCTACACTCTTTATTTTATTTTATTGTATTTATAACCCGCCCTCCCCACGAACGGGCTCAGGGTGGCTTACACAGAGCACAAAGTGCATACAGTATATAAAAGCTAAAACCGTTAAAATTCAGTTCCATCGGATGCACACATAAAACTCCCAACATCTTTCATAGCAGAGGGGGAGGGCTAGGGTCATGGAAAGATGTTACCCGGCCCTCCGGCGGTATCACTCTATGAAGGAGTGGTGGTGGAAGTGGCAGTGGCAGCTCCTACTTGAAGGCCTGGCAGAAGAGCTCAGTCTTACAGGCCCTGCGGAACTGCACAAGGTCCCGCAGGGCCCTGATCTCCTCCGGGAGCTCATTCCACCAGATAGAAGCCGCCACTGAAAAGGACCTGGCCCTTGTTGCCACAAGCCTGGCCTCCTTAAGGCCCAGGGTCACCAGCCGGTGTTGTGACCCCGACTGAAGTGCTCTTTGGGGAATATGTGGGGGGAATATGTGGGGAATTGCCTTTGAGAGTAAGGAATGCCCTGTTTGTTGAGATACATTTTGGATGGGAAGCTGGGCATTTATGCAGGTCATGCCCACATTAGCATAGTTTTCCTTGCCTCAGTTCCCTGTGGCTACCGTTTCCCTACCACCACTGGAGGACTTTTTTAGACTTAAAAAATGGCAATTGACCAATTGACACACTGTTACAGCATTATAAAGTTATCTGTTAGTTCCTCTGAATCCCCCACTTTCATTTTTTTGAAAACTTAAGTCTCAGGCAGAGCAATCCTGAGTTGCGTTTGCCATGGCACAGCTGCAGCAGTGCTAGTCGCCCCCTAAGAGGATTGGTATGTGACATTGTGTTTTTGTTGGGGGGGATTTGTCCTTCCAGTGTTGGGCTATTACTATTTTTGCTGTGGTGAGCAAAACCATAATTAGCTCCCTGCGTATTTTAGGAAGATGCTCTCTTCGCCAGTAGTTTAACAAAATCGACATGGGGTCTAAGTAAGTTCATAACCTGTTATCTCTTTAATCGACGGCAAAATTTGTTCATCCCCAGAGCCGGAAATAACGAGACAGACAACTGTTTGGATTCAAACAAGGGCCACTTTATTAACTATTTAAATGCAGAATAAAACAACAGCAAGGAAACTAAGTGGGAGCAGAACAGGCCCGGCAGGTGTCAAGCCAGCCAACCTCCTAGCCTACAGATATGCACCTTTGGCCCATGACTGGCAGCCCAGTGCACAGGTCACCTTTCAGGAGCGCCTACCCCCAAAGCCCTACAGCTTCAGGGAGGAGCTTACCTGAAAGGCTCTCTGAGGTGGTCACCATTCCCAGCCCTAAGCCCTACAGCCCTGGGGCCGTTCCTGATGACCCCCTGGTCCAAAACCGGAACTGGCTGAAAGTGATTACCGGTTCTGCTTTCATTTCCCACCCTACTCTGCTACAGGCCAGGGCAAGCCTCTGCTTTGGCTGCCGCAGCCACCTAACAGCCCAAGGCAGCCCTAATCCCTTGCTGTAATTCCTCAAGGAATATGTCATTGCCCTTGTTTGACAAATGTATGCCCTCATCCCTGTATAGGTCAAGCTCGACCCGAATAACAGGATGAGGGAGAAACCGACCCAAACCCATCTCCAGTGCCTTCTCCATATGTCCGTTCACCTTCTTCCAGGCCCTGTCCAAACCCCGGGGTTCCCCATGGCGAAACCAGACACGGTGCGGCAAGATTGTCGACCACACAATCTGCGTACCTGGCCACCTTGCTTTAATGGTGGTGAGGTCAGCCTTGGCCTGAATTGCCAATGCTATGCCCTTCAGCAGACCCAGGTCATTACCCCCAAGGTGGATAACCAAGACTTGTGGGGGAGGCCCCAGTCGTTCCCCAAACAACAACGGGAGGAGTCTGGGCCATCTCATGCCTCTCCTCTCTAACCATTCAATGCGGGCCCACCTGCTGAGGCCCAGCTGTGATCCCACAGGGGTCTTTCTGGCGCGGTGGGTGGCCCAGAAGATCAAGCTGTGGCCACAAACCAGAATGTCGTGCCTTGCTGGCCTGCTGACAACACCTGTAATTAGAGTTCTGTCAACATCTGAACTCAAACTATGCTCTTTCAAACATCCAAACTCAAAACTTGCTCTTTCGAACATAACTCTTATATGCACGGGAACGCCAGCGGCCGATCGTCCAAATATCCATGGGAGAATACCCCATGTCTGCTGCGATGGATGCAGCCCCAATCCTGAAGGAGTGGGTTCCGAAACGAAAGTCCCCCAAACCCAGCTCCTTCAGTGCCTTCTGGGTCAGCGACCAAAACTGAAACTTGGTAAAAGGGGAACCATCTCTATGGCGAAATAAAATGCCAACCTCTGACCCCCTCCATGCAAGGTAATGCCGCATTGCCCATACTGGGCATAGCTCCTGATCAGAGCACTGACCAAGCTCCAAGACTGAGCCTTCCCCCCGCTGGTTGGTCTTGGACTGCAGAATCAGCACTCTAATCTTGTCTACCAACATGGTAAGGTCACTTAAAGCAAGGGCCCTCCCAGAAGTATCCTGACGTGATGCAGCCACTAATTCGCTAATGCGCAGTGCCCCCAAAAAGGCTAACAACGAAGCTGCATGAAAAAGAGCAGTCTCATACATGTCAGCGCAGATGTTTGGCCATAAGGCCCAAAGGTCTTTAAGAATTGCTGGGGACAATGGTTCCCTAGTGTCCACTGCAGGACCGCTCTCTCGGGACCAACCCTCCAGCGTCTTCCTC
>NW_015167097.1:27869-49657 GCF_001447785.1 Gekko japonicus | reverse complement strand
CATGGGCATCCTTACCGGGGACTGATCTGCTTTCGGGGCCAACCGACGGAACCTCTTGATCTGTTTTCGGGAGAGAGCGTCAGCAACCCTGTTATTAGCCCCCGGTACATGCCGTGCTTTAAACAAAATATTGTTTTTGAGGCAGATTAAAGTGAAGGCCCTAACCAATGTTATGAACCGAGCTGACTTAGAGGTCACTGAATTAATTACTTGAACTGTGCCAAGATTGCCGCACCAGAAATGGACCGTATGCCCAGCAAAATCTGCTGTCCACAGCCCCACTGCTACCACAATCGGGAAGAATTCCAGAAAGGTTAAGTCTTTGACCCAACCCGCCCAAAACCATTCCCGTGGCCAGTCCTCAGCACACCAATGGCCTCTAAAATAAACTCCAAACCAGAAGAGCTTGCAGCATCGGGAAGCTACTGAAGCTCCACCTCAACTAAAAGGTCCTCCCGCCAGAATGAAGCCCCATTGAAGGATTCAAAGAAATCTTGCCAGACTAAGAGGTCCTCCCTAATTCCCTTTGTGACCCTGGTCCTATGGTGAGGCAGGGACAAGCCCACCATGGCATCACAAAGGCGACGCACAAACGCCCTGCCGGGAGCAACCACTTTGCAAGCAAAGTTCAGGTGACCTGCAAGCCTCTGGAGCTCCAGCAAAGTTATTTTCCTGAGCTTAGTAGCTTGACCAATTAACTTTTTAAAATCCTCGATCTTATCCCAGGGCAAGTGGGACAACTGACCTCTGGTATCCAATTCAATCCCTAAATATGTCAATACCTTGGTGGGCCCCTCCGTCTTCTCATGGGCCAACGGAACTCCAAGCTCCCCAGCCAAAGATGTAAAGGAGTCCAACAAGAATTGACAGTACCCAGTATCCGTACCTCCCACAAGCAGGAAATCATCTAAGTAGTGCATGGTACTGGTCAGCCCCGTCCGAAAACACAGGGCCCACTCTAAAAACATACTAAACTTCTCAAAAACTGCGCATGAAATGGAGCATCCCATAGGAAGAGCCCGGTCCATGTAAAACTTGTTCTCCAACGCAAAACCTAACAATTCAAAGTCCCCCGGGTGAACAGGGAGAAGACGGAATTCTGATTTTATATCACATTTGGCGAGGTCCGCATCCATCCCACAGCTGCGCACAACTTGCATAGCCTGGTCGAATGATGTGTACCTGACTGAACAGAGCTCATCAGGTATTGCATCATTGACTGATCCACCTCGAGGGTAGGACAGGTGATGGATGAACCTAAACTCGCCTGGGGTCTTTTTGGGTACCACCCCTAAAGGTGACACCCTCAAATTGGGACACAGTGAAGCACAAAGGGGCCCAACACCCTGCCTTCCGTGCATTCCTTGGTAATTTTTTGCCTCACTACCTCTTCCATTCCCTTAACGGATTTAAGGTTAGAAGCCCGAAATGGCCTCCTGTCCCCCTGGTAAGGTATTCTAAAACCAAACATAAACCCTTCTAACAAATACTTACCCACCTGTCGATTGGGATAATCCCGTAACAGGCAGGCCAACATGTGAACCTTAATGGGACTAGGACCCTTTGTTCCCAGCCCCCTGTTAGCCTCCGCTACCGAAATTATGCTTCCCGCCCCCTCTGCCCGATTTAGATCTTGGCCTGGGGCAACCAGAGAGTGGATGGGGGCCCGCACACAGTGGGCACTCGTGCCGGAAGGAACACACCTTTCTACTTCTACTTTCTACTTAAGGTCACTGAGCAGAAGCTCCAACTCGCCACTAGGCAATGCCTTTGCCGGCACGTGCTCGTACCGCTGCCAAGCACAGCACGATTCGGACTTTGCAGCCTATGCACCACATGGCTGCTGTCCGAACGGTCCCCAGCTGAAGGCCGGGCTGCCGCCATAGCTTTGAGCCACAGGTGGGGATGAATCCGGTCCCACCTCCAGGTCGGATTCATGGCAGCCCGCATTCTAAAGCCTTCATCATACTCCAGCCAAGCCATTCCCATAAAGCGAGTATATGCCTTATAAATAATGTCCATATACTTCAGCATGGGGGAATGGTGTACAATGACCGCTGTGTAAATGTGGAACCCTGGATACCAGTTGGACCACATCCTGTCAGCCCTCCTCTTCTTCAAACGCTCCTTTTCACACTCATCTAAATCCTCCCTATCCTTCTTATCCAGTTCTCTAAAAAGGAGGGTGAAGATGTCTACAAAATCCCCTTTAAGGATCTTGTCACGTGTGGCTGCAGACAGGTGGTCACCGAGCAGAAGCTCCAACTCGCCACTAGGCAATGCCTTTGCCGGCATGTGCTCGTACCGCTGCCCAGCACAGCACGGGCAGCCATGCTGCGGGCCCCACCACCCTTGAGATGAATGTGACCCGCACCCCCCTGAACCAGAGGAACCTTTACTACCTGCTGACTGTGAAGGTGAAGGCCCAGAGCCATCCTGGCCCCCCGACCCCCAGGGCCACTTCTTTGGCTCCTCGCCTTGCTTACTGTCTTTGGAAGGGGGGCCCTTATAGACCTCCAGCTGCCTCCCATCATCATCAACCTCATCCCCTTGCTGACTGCTGCCCTGTTGGTCTCCAGATGTCCCCTGGCCGTCCTCCATCATGGCCAAACGCACCAGAATCTTTGCCTGAAAAGCAGAAGGAACCTTGGGTTTCGCTTTCTTAGTGCCCTCAGGTGCAGTAGGTGGCGGGGCGTGCTTCCCCCTTTGCTTCTCCAAGGCATCCAGGCGTGCCAGGATAGCAGCATTGATGGGATCATCCCCTTCATCGGATGATTCGGGCCTCACCGGCTCAAGGTTAGGCCTCTTAGGAGCCAGTTGTTTGCCCTTGGCCCGGCCCTTGTATCCTATAAAAGCTCTGTATCCTATAAAAAGAACCAGAAGCCCTGCCTGCCTGCTAATAAGTTCTAATGATCCACCACCAGGGTGAAACCCTAGCAAGCAGAATCAAGGAAAATTCCACCGCCTTCAGTATCCTCCAGTGGTATTAGCAACAGCCACTAGGGGCAACCCAGTACCTCAAGCTCAATTTGCCCAACAACAGCACCAACTGTGAGCCTGGGAAACAGGCCAATTACTGCCCTGCTTGAATCTACAATGGGTCCCAATGCCCAGACGTTTCTGATGAGCACTACCCGTACTCCACCCCTGCGGGCTGCACTGTTGAGACTGCAGACCCCAGAGGGCAAATCTGGACAATAAAACCTATGGGGGGGGGATGGCAATTCGGGGGCCCTTAAGAGATGAACAGAGGTGGTTTGGTATTGCCTGCCTCTGCATAGTGACCCTGGACTTCCTCAGTGGTCTCCCATCCAAGTCCTAACCAGGGCCAACCCTGCTTAGCTTCAAGATCTAACAGGACTGGGCTAGCCTTGGATGTTCAGGTCAGGGCCAAGACCTAAAAACAACATCCGCACGCCCCTGGGCCAACAACCCCCACCCGCGATCAAATGAAGGCCACCCTTGTATAGGGAAGGG
This sequence comes from Gekko japonicus, assembly GCF_001447785.1. Classification (NCBI taxonomy): domain Eukaryota; kingdom Metazoa; phylum Chordata; class Lepidosauria; order Squamata; family Gekkonidae; genus Gekko; species Gekko japonicus. The sequence goes on along the minus strand of NW_015167097.1, from coordinate 46,180 downwards.
GAAGGAAAAAATGGGGGCGAGCTAAAAAGCCCGGACACTCTGGTGCCCTGGGACCATGCCCAGCAGGTCGCCTACTACTGCCACCGCCTCCTTGGATCTGCCACCGCCTCCTGCTGTCAGGACACCCGGGGCCCCCAGAAACAGGCTGATGGTCTCCCCTCATCTGTCGCGGCTGCTGCTTATCTCACCGACAGCCTAGCTGCAAGCCCCGATCTCGCCACGGGGGCAATAGCTGGCTCTCCAGGCACTCCGACTCTTCCATCCCAAGCCGAGGCGAAACTAACACAAGCAGGAACGGGGCCGAGCCTATAACAGCCGGCCCTGCCCACCCGGCGCTGCGACAATCAGTGTCGCAGCACAGCTGTCTGCCTCCCTTTCCTCCTGGAGGCGAAGCGGCCCGTGCGCTTGATTGGAGTTGCCGATAGCGCACGAGCCTCATTCCAGAAGTTCGATATATAAACACAATCTCACCAAGTGTGGAAGAATGTTCCCTTTTTACCACACAACCTCCAACATAATGGGGAGACTTTAGATGACATATGGGCTAGTTTTTCGGGTGTTAAATACCACCTGTATAGAACTTTGTATGACACTGCCTGTATAATTTGAGATTTTGACACTCAAGTAATATATCACCAGATCTCATTTCATTGCTCTTCAGAAATATCTAACACAATGTCTTTTAGCCATGCGTTCTGATATGCATGGGCTTTCAGTTGTCCCTTCTCCATGAGAATTTGATATATTTTGGATATTAACCCCTTTTTGATTGGGTCCCTAGTCTGACATTCCTTGTTGGAAGCTTGTAGGGCATTTGGAAGTCATGGATGCCCTGTCTGGCACTCTGATGCCACAAGGGGGACTCCACTGGTGGCAGGATCCAGACCATCCACACCTAAGTCAGTATCCTGTCAGAACCTCCATGTATTTGGAAATACACTTTGTCAGCAGTGTCAGGGTACTCTGCACCTGCAAGGGAAGGGTTTGGCCGTTATGCGGGATCACTTGGCACTCAGGTTGGTGAGGCTTTCCACCCACCAGTGTATTTTGTGCAGGGGGAGCACTGCCAACTGGCAGGGCATGCAGCCTAATGCAGTGGCCTCACCTTGGGCCCCTTCCCCCAGCGGCTGTCTTGGGCGCGCCATGACACACCTAGCTACCTGGTGCATGGGGTCCATGTGCATCTGGGGGACCGCTCCTGCCCCCCCAGCTGCTGGGTTTGAGAGCAGGAGATGCTGTGTCCATTGCAGCTCAATGCCACTGTTGTTGGCCAAGGGGGAGGGATGGGGATTGGGGATGGGGTACACTGCTTACCTATACATGCATGGCTGCGCCTTGGGATCTCGGTGGACAAGCTGCTGTACCTATGGGGCCTGAAATCTGGGAGATGTCAGCCAAAGAGTGTGGACTTTGCTCTCCTGCAATGCAACTGCACCAGTGGAAGTGCATGACGCAGTGCCACTCATGCCCTGCAGCAATGTAAATGCCACTTACACTGGTGTAAATTCAAGTTACACTGGCGTAAGAGTCAGTTGGTGCCTTATTTCGATGTGCCCCCCCCCCCGGATTGTTCTGTAAGTCTTTTCATTGTGGACATATGCCCTTTCTCTTTCATCTCTTTAACAAAAGGGGCTAGAAAAGTGTGTTTTGTTTTTTTTTAAGAAAGCTGAGATTTTTCTGCTGTTTCCAGCAGAAGTGGGATTGGAAATGGCAGGTTGCGCCAGAGGGAAAAGATTGTTACACAGAATCTCGAATGCAATGTTAAGAGATAATTTCAAAACTCACAAGTATATGTGGGAAAGAAGAGACTAGTTTCAAGTTCAGGTTAACAAAGAATTGTGTCCTTTTATGAAAGACTGAAATTTGTACAATTCATTTGAAGGAATTAAAGAATTGGTGGTAAAATGTGGGTGACATTTATTTTTACATTTAATTTAGTGGCCCTGGTAGATAGATTACTATAATGTTATGTTAATTGCTGATTTATTTTTTATTTTTTTACAAAAAGAAGCCCGAAAAGGCCCTCTGATGGTGCAGGAAGTTATTGGTGGCCACGAGAAGGGGGGCTGAGGCAAGGAGAGTGCTGGGTAAGCAGCCTTGTGAATGCTCCGTTGCAACTGCAAATGCCTCTGCAAATGAAAACTAGACAGAGAAACCACCAAGTGCAAGTACCTTTAGGTGGGAAATTACTAATTGATACTCTTACCCATGCCCCAAGTAAGAGCACTTTAGAAGCATTGGAAGTGCGCTCACTGAGCGGCAGCAGAAGGCCCTCTTTAAGGCTGGTAAGTTAGTCTTTGGGCTAAGGATAGAAATTTGTAAAAATGCCCTGTTGTAATGATGATTCTTTCCCACTGAAATTGCTTTATGGACAGTCATCTGTTCATTATGAACTCCTTTGTACACACAGAGGCTCTTAAGAGATGCAAACGAATATTTGTTCTGTCTGCACTCTGGTTCACTAGAGAATGCAATTGCAATCGGTCTCCCTGGGATATGTTTCGATGGGATTCGTTTCTCCTGCCATGCTTTTAGTTCACGATGATTCAGATGTGTCAGAGAGCATAACTGTAAGAAAATACTTGTGATAGATTTATAATGCAGAGGGCTGTAACTTCATGACCTGATAATGGTGAAGTGTTTGATTTTCCTAACAAAACCAGTTGATGTGCAGAAATTAAAAGGGCTTGTTCAGGCCTTCATATTTCAGCCAAACATTTTAAGCCCTGATGATGATTGCTGGTTGGTGAGGAATGGATTCTTGTCTAGTCTGTTGGGAATAAGAAGGCTTATTGAATTGAGTGGGAGGGAAGTGGAGTGTATTGATTCTTTTAAAGTCAATTTTCCTCTCAAAGTATCATTACCGAGTGTGGAGCTAAAGAGATTTTTCTTTCTGTAAGCCTTGGTGCATCTGGCTGTGACCAAGAGAAGAGGCATCTCATCCAGTGTGCTCCACACTCTGGCTATGGATGAAGGTTCTCCAGTGACAGGGTTAGGGAGAAATGGTTGGGCGTGACACAGTAGAACCCTGCTCTTCATCTTGTTCTGTGAGACTGTGGCAGCAATTCTTGCTCAGAGCAAAATGGAACAGAGGAAGAGGATGTTCAGAAATTGTGTGGTAGAGTAGTTCATCTCCTGTGTATTCAGGTATTCAGTTTACTGAGGTGGTCAGAGACCAGCACAAGCCACATAAAAGCAGTACAGATGGATTATATATGAATTACAGAGAATTAGTCCGATATGTATAAAATATATAAATATACATTATTACAAGTTAAAAATAATTAAGTTGCTCTTGTTGTTCAGTCACACAGTCGAGTGTGGCAGGAGTTGCGTTCATGGTCTTCGCCACAGATGGCGCAGGGGGACAGTGCGGTGGCCTTCACAGGGTGTGCAGCAGCAGCCGAAGGTCATGAGTCGCAGTGAGCCAGGCGGCAGATCTGATGCATCTCTTCCTTGTCTGACACATCCGAAGTCAAGGGTACGGAGGCCTGGTGTGTGGCAGAGATCTGGCGGTCCCGCTAGACTTTTCGAAGGTGGTGGCCTCGTCCAGCACCATTACCAGTGTGAATTCCTCATGGCCAATGAGCTTGTGGTGCAGTTTCTGCTCCCAGGTGCCCATGACGAACCGGTCGAGTAGGGCCTCGTCGAGGTTCGAGAACCCACAGTTGAGGGCCAGCCGGCGGAGGTCGGCTACGAAGTTGGTGGCTGCTTCGTTGGGCTTTTGTTGGCGTGAAAAGAAGTCCACATGGCACACCATCTTAATGGGCTGTGGCGTGAAATGTTCGGTGAGTGCCGTTAGGAGGTCCTCATATGTGGACATTTCTAAGGTGTTTGGCGCAACGAGGTCCTGGACTAACCGTAGGTGCTGAGCCGGATGGCCTTCTTTTGTTGGCGTTGGTGATGCCCTGGAACAGGATGAAGTATTTCAGCCTTTCTACCCAGGTTTTCCACAGTTCTAGGTATGCGGGGTCTAACTCCAGTAGATGTCCTGATGCGGCAGCCATGGTCTCTGGAGTGATGCAAAGCACGGGGCTCAGGGGCTCATTGCGCAGTGTGGTGCTGTCTGAAGCTCAAGACCCATGTAGTGATCAGCTCATACTTTATTGTGAATCAGCTCAAAACTAAGGACAAACTAGCAGGACCGAAGCCCTACTTAAATCTGCACACAACACAACACCACACCCACCCCACACCCACTACCCGTTGGCTATTTACAGTGCGGCTCCTGATCTATAGGTTCCTTCCAGGATCCTAGCTTCCTATTGTTCTTGGTTTCAAGCTTAACCAGTCCATGCTGGGTCCAGGACATAACACCTATCAAGCGAACAACAACAAAATTGGCCATTGCTAATCTGTCTGAGTGACCAATTCATATGCATGCAGAAATACTACCTTTGACTAATGTTTTACTGATTTATATAACACAAGCCAGATATACAAAATATCTTATTTCATAATCCTACAGAATTTTCAAAGCTGTGTAACATTTTAAACAAACCACTAGATGATCTTGTGTTTCCGTTAAAAAAAAAAAAAGCTATGTAAAGCCACGGGAACTTTATGAAGTGAGGGAGCATCTTGCGGTTAAGACTTTCCAGGGTCAGAAGTTGGGAGGTCTTTGTCTGCTTCCTAGCCTGGCCACATATTTCCTGTACAACTTTGGATAATGCTGTCTGACTCCTCTTGTCCTTTCAGTTCCCATTCTGTGCAATTAGGATACTAATCTGTCCCTGAAGTGGTGTGAAGAAATAGTATCATAGACTGATCTTTCTTTGGTGCTTATGCAATGCATGACTGCTATAAAATTTTGTGAGAGGTAGGTCAGGGCTCAAGGTTAGGTTGAACTTTTGCTGTACTAGACATTATATCACTAATCTACATAACCCTGCAAGGTAGGTCACTATCATTATCTCCACATTGTAGATGGGTGTGTATGTGAGATTTCCTCTGTTGTCTACCAACCAATTGCCCCAAACCAGCATTAGCTAGCTCTGAGAGCAATAATGATCCTGCTCAGATCTATTCAGTTGGGTTTACTCCCAGGAAACCTAAACATGTGCCTCTCATATATATATAACCTTGTAGAAAAGGTGGGCAGCAATTTGTTATTACAGCTTATCCCTCTCTGATGGTACCCAAAACTATCCCAAAGCAGATGAAGGGCATAATTAACTTGGTAAAAAATGCTAATAAATTTTGGATTTCAGATACAGAAATTAATTTAGTATAGAGATTATTTATAAACTACCTTTCAACTAAAAGTCACAAGGTTTTACAAAACAGTAAAATACAATAAAATCAATAAAATGAATAAGGTACCATAAAATGAAGTTAAAACAATTAGTCAAAAAATACTATAAAAATAAATATACCATAAAAATTACAATGCAATACAAAAATACAAAATTCCAGTGATGCTGTTTTCCTTTCATATCATGTCTTGTAGCTCTAACTCAAAAGTGCTCTGGAAAAGGCAGGTCTTCGAAACCCATCTGAAAGGCCTAAACCTTTTCAATTACTGTGGGAGGGAGTTCCAAAGTTGGAGGACTAACAACTGCAAAAACTGTCTCTATAATATGAACCTCTGTTTGAAGGAGGAGAGCTGGCCAGCCACTTAAAAAAAATAGTTGCTACATAAATTCAGGTGTTGCCAACTTGCCATAGGCAGATAAGATGCACAGAACGTGGAATGAGATGACATCATGGAAGTTACAGAAATGAACGGAAGGCAAGATGGCAGAGGCAAGATTGTACTGTCACAAAATGTTTGGATGATGAGTTTAGAAGGAAGGTTTCTGGAATGGAAGAGAATTAACCATGGTGAAGATGTCAAGGATGGTATGTTTTTGCAAGTTAAAACTTACCAGTGAGTGTGCCAAGCTGCGCATATTGTATAATTAAGACTTGCCACCCTCCCCCGAGCAGAAAATGGCACGATTAAGAAGGAGTGGGAAGGAGAGCAGAAAGAAAGCCTGTCATGCGATTTGATGTCTCCAGATGATATATTACCCTTTTTTAATTTCTAGAAATAAAAAAAAATTGCTCAAGGCTACAGACAGTCTAAAAGCATTTGATAATAAATTTGTGCAAGTTCACTGGTGCTTAATACAAATTCTGCTTGAAGTGCTTTCTTAAATGCATTATCACCTTTAAGTAAATACAGTGGAAGGTTGCCAAATTCTTGGTTGCCGTTTGCTGTAAATTCATGCATTTATATCATTAATTCAATAAAATGTTTAAACTTTCATGGGATTTTGCTAGCTGATTTGGGGGGGGTTGAATGGTAGTAATTTTTATGCATTTATCAATTACCTTTTAAGTGACTGCTATAATATTTCTGTTTAGGCAGGCAAAGTACATTCCTCATAACACTTTTCATCTAAATTAGATTTGGCTTGAAGCATGCTAGTGATTACAAAAAGTCATTTAGATTTTAATATGCCTTTTTTGGCAAAAAGCAAAGTGAGCACAGAAGAGAGGAAACGTATTGGTAACCCAAATGATGAGTTATGTCATGGTATTGTTTGCCATCAAGCCTTCATTTGTAGATGTCAGCAGTGGCGGGGAGGAATGCAAATATCTTGTGGAGGAATGCAGGGACATCTCATAAAGAAGACATCCTTAGTAGCGCTGACATATTAGGGGCAAGTTTATCAGATGACCTGATAGCCAAATGCCATTGTCAGCTCTTCATGCTTTAGAAACAAAACAAAAGCCCATGCAAGGAGGTAACTCTTTTAAAAACAACACTTCAAATCTGTGTACATTAATACTGCTCAAAATGAGTCCAAGTTAGCAACATATTACAGTGCTAGTTTGGTGAAGTCTAGCATGTTAGAACATATGGCAAAATGTACCATACTTTTTTGTTAAAAAATGTGCATTTTCCAACTTGCACTGACTGTGCATCAACAGTACCTATTGTACAAAATGCAGCAACACGTAGTTCAAAGTTCTGACCTTGCAAAGCATTAAAAACTTTCTGTGTTTAAAAGGGGACAGTGAACCTAATACTATAAGTACTATAAAAGGAGAACACACAACTCTCCAGCTTGATTGACTTGTTATTGGTAACTTGGTATCTATATACTAATTCTCAACATTCCCTTCTGCATGCAGATACTTATTTTTGCCAACAGAGGGCTCACTATCCCCCAACAGATTTTTCTACAGACTCAGGGGACTCTGTAGGACTGCAGAAAAATCCAAAAAGTAAAAAACAAACAAACTCGGGAAGGGTTGAATTCCCCCAATACCTTTTGAAATGGCCGCTGCAGGGATCATCTCCCAGTTCTTCTGCATTGACAGTGAGAGACTAAAATGTTTTTTTGGGGGAAAGCTTCTAACTGGTTCTATCAGTAAAAGGCAGGGGAAGGGGGAAGGGCCCTTTCTCAGCCTATTTTGCCCTTTCAGGGAGGGATCCTTAGGGCCAGGTCCGACAAGAGTTGCTGGTGCCAAACTGGGAAAGCCCTAGAGATTTTATGGTGGAGTCTAAGGAGGGCTGGGTTTGGGGAAGGGAGAGGCCTCAGCTGGATATAATGCCATAGAGTCCAGCCTCCAAAGCAGCCATTTTTTCCAGGGAGACAGATCTTTGCTATCTAGAATTCAGTTGTAATTCTGGGGGGTCTCCAGGTCCCACTTGGTAGCTGGCAACCCTAGGCCTGGCAGCAATCTAGGGTTGCCAGGTCCCCCTGGCCACAGGCAGGGAATGGAGAGGGTAAGGTGGCGAGATCCAGGCTGGGAAACTCCTGGAGATTTGGGGGTGGACCCTGAGGAGGACAGGGACCTCAGTGAGGTACAATGTCATAAAGTCCACCTTCTAAAGCATCCATTTTCTCCATGGAAAGTTATCTGTGTGGTCTGGAGATGAGTAGTAATTCCAGGGCATCCCCAGGTCCCACCTGGAGGCTGGCATCCCTAGACAACACCCTCTGGGTGACTTGATACCACCTGATTTGCATGACTCAGCTAGGCCTGGCTGCTTGTTACTCTATGAAAGCCAGTGTGGAGTAGCAGTTAGAGCTTCAAAGTAGGGTCTGCAAGATCCAGGTTCAGATCCCCACCTTGCAGTGGAAGCTGATTAGGTGATTTTGGACCAGTCACATACTTAACAGCCTAACCAACCTGTCAGGGTTGTTATGCAGATAAAAAGGAGGAGAGAATAATGTAAGCTGCTTTGGTCCCCACTGTGGAGAAAGACTGTAATTTTCCTAGGTAGAGTCTGTGGGGGAGGGGGGTGGAGACGGAAAGCTGAAGACAGAGAGGCAGATAAAGGTAGGTTGGCTGTTGGGTGGGAAGGAAATAGGGTTGCAAACTCCAGGTTGGGAAATTCCTGAATATTTGAAGGGTGGATCCTGGGTAGGGTGCGATTTGAGGAGGGGAGGAACTTCAGATCGATATAATGCCATAGACTCCACCCTCCAAACCAGCTGTTTCCTCCACAAGAACTACCATTGCCAGCCTCCAGGTGAGGGCTGGAGATCACCCAGAATTACAACTGTTGTCCAGGTGACAGAGATCAGTTCCCCTGGATAAAATGGCTGCTTTGGACAGTTGAGTCTATGGCATTATACCCTGCTGAGTCTGCTTGCCTCCCCAAGCCACCCCACAAAAGCCAACGGTGTAGTTATTAGCATGGAAAGACTAGGATGTGGAAAAGGGGAGAGGCTAAGGTGGCTTTCAAGGAACAGAAAACTGAGTGGAGTGGGGGGGATGAGATACTCCCTGGCCACTCGCTGAGGTTCTTCCACTTGTTAACTTATATTCTTAATATAAGGACTGAGTCATGGTAACAAAGGAGAAAACTTCCCATCTACCTCTAAAAACAAAAAAGTTCTTGGACCTCCTTTTTCAAAGTCAATAAAAAGAAAAAGTCATGATGAAAAAAAATCAGTAATGAATATCCCTCTTTGATCACTGATGAATAAAGATGCCATGGGCAATGAGTCTGCATCTTGGAAAAATGATTAGAACAGATGGCTGGTGCCATAAGGAGGTGGAAATCAACAAGTGTGATGATCAAATAATCAAAAACTAGTGAAATGGTGTGGGCATGGAGAACCTTGGTAAGAATCTAAGAGAAAACAATATGGTACTGTTATGGTGTTTGTTATACATGGCTGCTACAACCGTATGTTAGAAACACATAGACATTCTATAAGCAATGCTTGTGAAGAAGATCCTAATTTTCATGATGGAGTAGAGTTCTGTTGGACATGAGAAGAGAAGAAGTGTTCAACACTTGCTTAGTTACAGGACATTATAACTTTTTATTTTATAGTATTGTATAGTTTTACTCTCAAGTTTAACTTGATCAATACATGCTAATATATAAATATCTTACATTAAGTGCAATCCTTTCCAGAGTTGTGTGTCAGAATTAATATAGGCAAATTGGAGAATACCTGCTACTGAGTACAATCACTAGATGTCATTCAGAATATGCATGTTTTAGCAACATGAAGAGGGATTTATGCACATTATCTGGTTAATACATATACAGTGCAAGAAATATCAGAGAATATGTTTACACTGGTGTCATGCTCAGGGTTGCCCCCGGGCCCTGTAAATCCTGTCGCTGTTTTGAGGCGATATCGCAGAAGGAAACAAGTGCTTCAGATATGAAAGGGCTGGGTGTTGCGTCACACTCCAGACACCTTTCTCAGAGCAATCGTTTTTCCACTCTCTCTCTGTCTTGGCTGTATGATTATCTCTGAACTCCTCCCTGGCACTTTCCGTTTCCTTCCTTTTATATCTCCTCCCCTCCCTTACGGACACACCTCTCAAGCTCTTCCAGAGCCCATAGACTCTTTCAGCTGCCCATCACCTAATTACGCAATCTCTTAGTGTTTCCCGCTTTCGTCCCGCCTCTCTTTAAATACCCGTGTCTCCAGCCGGGAGATATGCATGCAGGGGAGTGTCTACTTCCGCCTCAGATGCCGTGACTGCCGCTCACTGTCTCTTCCATTCCGATGGTGAGGGGTAAGGCAGGGACCTTCCAACTACCTCTGTCCTTCAACCGGGCCCGCCCCCCTTTAGACAGAGGAGTGTGGTCCGTGCCAGACTGCTCCTCCGAGGTCCCTCTGCGCCTCGGCTGTCTCTGAGGGAGGGGTTTGGGGCCGCGCAAGACTCCGGGACTGTTTCCCCTGGCCTGTCCACCTCCCGGTATTCGCGGGGAGCCCGGCGCTGATTGTGCCAGTCCCGCCGCAGCGGCCTGCGAGGCCACAGAGGAGCCCGCAGCGGGACAACTGGCATTTTTTTCATTGCCCAATCAACATGCATATTAATGCACATAGTCTACCAAAGACATTAGAGAATGGACATATCCTGAGATGATTTTGCTTGTTGTTTATTGCTTAAAGGGGCTCCCATACTAATCAAGTTAAAATATGTTTATACTGTAACATCATTCTCTGAGCCCATACCATGTAGTGGTGAGATCTATTGTGGTCTAGTGGTTTCGGTGTCATATTAGGATCTGGGAGGTTCAGGTTCAACTCCCACTCTGCCAAGAAGCTTACTGGGTGACCTTGGGCTAGTCACTCTCCCTCAACCTAACCTACCTTACAAGGCTATTGTGATAAAATGGGGGAGAAGCTAATGATTTTGTAAGCTACTTTGGGTCACCACTGGGGGAAAAAGCAGGGAATAAATTTCTCAATAGATAATAAGAACATAAGAAGATAAGAGACGCCAATGTTGGATCAGGCCAAAGGCCCATCCAGGAGAAAAGTACCTCTTTCTCTACCTGCTCTTTCCCATGCATAATCTTATAAACCTCGATCATGTCACCCCTCAGTCGTCTTTTCTCCAAGCTAAAGAGCCCTAAGCGCTTTAACCTTTCCTCATAGGGAAAGTGTTCCAACCCTTTTATCATTCGAGTTGCTCTTTTCTGCACTTTTTCCAAAGCTATAATATCCTTTTTAAGGTGTGGTGACCAGAATTGCACACAGTATTCCAGATGAGGTCGCACCATTGATTTATATAGCGGCATTATGATATTGGCTGATCTGTTTACAATACCCTTCCTAATAATCCCCAGCATAGCATTGGCCTTCTTTATTGCAGTCACACACTGTCTCGACATTTTCAGTGAGTTATCTACTACAACTCCAAGATCTCTCTCTTGATCTGTCTCTGCCAGTTCAGACCCCATCAATGTGTATTTATATTTAGGATTTTTGGCTCCAATGTGCATCACCTTGCACTTGGCCACATTGAACCCCATTTGCCATGTTGACGCCCACTCGCCCATCCTTGACAGATCCCCTTGGAGTGCCTCACAATCCTCACTGGTTTTCACCACCCTGAACAACTTTGTATCATCCGCAAATTTAGCCACTTCACTGCTTACTCCCAACTCCAAATCATTAATGAACAAGTTAAAAAGCAGTGGACCAAGTACTGATCCCTGTGGTACCCCACTGCTTACACCCCTCCACTGGGAGAACTGCCCATTTATACTCACTCTCTGTTTTCTATTAATTAGCCAGTTTTTGATCCATAAAAGGACTTGTCCTTTTATCCCATGATTTTTGAGCTTGCTTAGGAGCCTTTGATGAGGAACTTTATCAAAAGCTTTCTGGAAGTCAAGGTAAATAATATCTATTGGATCCCCCTTGTCCACATGTTTGTTCACCCCCTCAAAGAACATTAACAGGTTAGTGAGACAAGATCTTCCCTTACAGAAACCGTGCTGAGTCTGCCTCAATAGGTTTTGTTCATCTATGTGCCTACTAATTCTTTCCTTAATAATGGTTTCCACCAATTTACCCGGTATCGACGTCAGACTGACTGGCCTGTAATTTCCCGGATCTCCTCTGGAACCCTTTTTAAAGATGGGAGTGACATTAGCTACCTTCCAGTCCTCAGGAATGGAGGCTGATTTTAAGGAGAGATTACATATTTTTGTCAGGAGATCCACAAGTTCACATTTGAGTTCTTTCAGAACTCTCGGATGTATGCCATCTGGGCCTGGTGATTTTTCAGTTTTTAAGTTGTCTATCAGTTTTAGGACCTCCTCTCTCGTCACCTCAATCTGACTCAGGTCTTTCAACACCCCTCCTGAAATCAGTGGTTCTGGAGTGGGCAAGCACTTCTCATCTTCCACAGTGAAGACGGAGGCAAAAAATGCATTTAGCTTCTCAGCCATTTCCCTATCATCCTTCAGTACTCCTTTTACCCCTTGGTCATCCAAGGGCCCCACTGCCTCCCTGGCTGGTTTCCTGCTTCTAATGTATTTGAAGAAGGTTTTATTGTTGGTTTTTATGTTTTTTGCTATATGCTCCTCATATTCCCTTTTTGCCTGCTGTCAGATCCCAAGTCAGGAGAACAAACCCACGTTCCAAAGAAGTAAGATTTATTTCCAAAGCATGGTTAGTCATGAACATACAGAGATTGTTCAGAATGACGACAATACACACCTCCTCTCTCGTCACCTCAATCTGACTCAGGTCTTTCAACACCCCTCCCGAACTCAGCGGCTCTGGAGTGGGCAAGCACCTCTCATCTTCCACAGTGAAGACGGAGGCAAAAAATGCATTTAGCTTCTCAGCCATTTCCCTATCATCCTTCAGTACTACTTTTACCCCTTGGTCATCCAAGGGCCCCACTGCCTCCCTGGCTGGTTTCCTGCTTCTAATGTATTTGAAGAAAGTTTTATTGTTGGTTTTTACATTTTTTGCTATATGCTCCTCATATTCCCTTTTTGCCTGCCTGACCACAGACTTGCATTTTATTTGCCATAGCCTGTGTTCTATTCTATCAGCCTCACTGTGACTAGCTTTCCACTGCTTAAAGGAATCCTTTTTACCTTTTACAGCTTCCATTACTTTGATTGTTAACCATGCAGGCTATTTTCCTCTCAAGACTTGTAATGCACTATTAACAGTTCAGAAAATTTTATGTCTTTGGAGGGCTGGCATTGAAGTTTTCACATACAATCAAGGCAAATATATTCTAGAAGCATAAAAGATGGAGTCACTTGTATATTCCCTATTACCTGTTCTGCTTGAAAGAAGTCTGCCTTACATTTTGAGAAGCAGTATAGCTGCTTCAAAATCCAGTTCAGGATAAGCTATTGCAGAGTAAGCTATTGCATACAACAACCAGAGAAGAACTTTCAAAGCAGAGGTCATTGATGTGAGATGGGATTGGTGGGTTATATACCGTATTTTCCTGCGTATAAGACTACTTTTTAACCCAGGGAAATCTTCTCAGAAGTGGGGGGTCGTCTTATACGCCGGTACGCCAGAAGCATTAGCACAGCTCTATATTTTAACTGGAAAACTCTATATTTTAACTGGAAAAGTTGGGGGTCGTGGTGGGGTAGGGCTGAGTCATTATCTTGTAAGAGTTCTCCAGGCTGTGACTTGCTAATGGAAGAGCTTTCCTGAGGAGGTTCTTTTGCATATGGATTGGCTGTTGAAATTCCAATCTTATCTGTAGTGCTATTGTAAGATGTAGAGCATTTTTTGTTTTTCAGGACAGGAAACCGTACCATATTTATTTTTAAACTCTCTTCGTTCCTGTTGACATTGTGTTTATGTTTATGAATTTCAATTACTTCCCTGTATAATCTGACATGGTAACTGGATGTGTTGTCCAGCCTTTCAGTGTCTTGGGATAAGTTACTGTGTCCTGTTTGAGTTAGGCTATGTTCAGCCATTGCTGATTTTTCAGGTTAGCGCAGTCTGTAGTGTCTTTCATGTTCTTTTATTCTTGTCTGAATGCTACGCTGTGTGGTCCCGATATAAACCTGTCCACAACAGTATTCTCCTGCAGAAGTGAGGGGGTCTCTTCTGTCTTTTGCCGATCATAGCATCTGTTGTATTTTTCTGGTGGGTCTGAATACTGTTTGTAGGTTGTGTTTTTTCATAAGTTTCCCCATCTGATCAGTGATTCCTTTGATATATGGCAAAAACACTTTTCCTGTGGGAGACTGTTTTTCCTCTGTTGTTTGTTTTACCTTTGGTTTAATTGGTTTAATTGTTTTACTTTTGGTTTAATTGTCATATATCAAAGGAATCATGTGTTCATATTGTCGAGTCAGGCCATGGTCGTTAATCACTGCATATTCATTTTTTCACATGTGCTTAATCAACTCCAGTGGCTAAAGATGCATTTTGGTTATTTATTTATTATTTATTTATTTAGAAAGAAATTATTCCACATCCCTAGGAGCCTGCCTAAGGTAATTCACAAAATAAAAAATAATAAAAACAAAACATTAAAAGATATTAAAATCCAGCCTTAAAAACCCACCCCAGCATTAAAGCAAACTATAAAAACAGACCATGGACAGCTTTATATACCTGTTTTCAGACTAAAATAGTGCTGAAGGTCAACCCTTTAATGAAAGGCTCAAGTGAACAGAAACGTTTTGGCCTGGCACCTGAAGAAGAGCAATGTAGGTGCCAGGTAAACCTGACAGGGGCGAGGTGCCACTACTGAAAAAACCCTGTCTCTGGTTGCCACCTGCCTCACCTCTGAAGGTGGGCACAGAGAACAGGGCTTGTAAGACAGATCTTAACTAGCAGGCTGGACAATATAGGAGAAGACAGTCCTTCAGGTGCATGCAGTTAATCTTGGCAGTTGTCTTTTCTTTCTTTTTCAGTCCTTCTGGTTTTTGGAGATGAACAGAAGCCTCCCTTGGATTCATTTTGACTGGAGCATGTGTTTCCCTGGGCTACAGGAACAACTAGTGCTAAGCAATGGCTGAATAAGAAGGAGGCAAGAAAGTCAGAAATACAAATTGTTTATGTTAAAAAGTCATCTTAATACTGGTTCTAGTTTTATGAATTAGCTCCCCATTACATTTTTATTCTCCTTTCTTATAAGGCAGCGAAAGTTCACAGTGCATGCCATTCAGGACAGTGTACACAGTTCCCCTCTATTTTGACCTCAGACTGATTCTTGGGGTTGGTGGGTTAGGTTGAGAAAGAATGACCACTCATTGGGCTTTATGAATATGTGAAGGTGTGAACCTGGATCTCTGCAATCCTAGTGCAACACTGTAACAACTATACAAGAGAAAGGCTATTAATAATCCTTCATTAGAGATGGATAACCGAGACTGACAGAGAGAAAGCCACCTGGAGAGTCTGTTGCTGAGCAGGGATTTGAACCCAAATCACAATTTTGTATTCCCTGTAATAGACCACATTGACTCTATGTTGCTGGCTGCTCTATGTTTAGTTCTGAGATATTATTGAGCTATATTCTTCCATTCTGTTGGTTAATCTGCTAGAACTATTTTGGCATGCTTTCATGCAAAGAATGGGGCAAGATGACCTTCCTGACAAGGATGGAGCAAGATGACAATTGATGATTGTGCAATCATCTGTTTTCAAAGGAGTGAAGTAGGATTGTGTCAAGATGTTGCAAAGGAAGCAGATAATAATATGATCACTGTGACAGGCATTGCCTTGTGTTGCCCTGCCAGCGTGCTGCTGGAATCAAACACCATCTAAGATCGTATTATAATCTTGGCATGAAGGAGTGCTTCCTCCAGAAATATTATGCATACATGTACATTCCCCAGACACGTGCAGCCCAAATTGGCATTAAAAATGCCACAGTTCCAGCTCAGATCGTTGGCTCTAGTCCCTGGTGTGGTCATACACTGAATAGAGTACAGTGTGTTCTGAATAGCAGATTTTGCTGCTGAAGCTTTGGGTGTAGACATGTTTAAGTTTCATATAAAGTGCTGCAGTCACATCAGCCCAGGAGAATGCAAGATACAAAATAGGTGGTATACTGATTTTATTGAACTATTGTGCCATTGAAGAGGTTCATAAGTTATAAAGGGGTGTTTTTTTACAATATGAAATTGTAGAGTAACCAATCAAATTATTTTTGTTTGTTGGTTTACTGTGAATATAATGAAACACATGACCTCTATGAACAGGCCTGTGTGCACATAAGCCTAATTTATGTTATCTCCCTCCTTTTTTCATGGACAAGAATTGTATGGATTTGATCTTCAAGTGGTGTGCCCACACTGCATGTTGTGTGAGATACCTGTTGGATTGTTGCCTGGTATGACTCAGGCTCAACTATTTCTCTGTGATACACATTATTCTACTAGAAATCACCTGTAAAGTAGTATATGGGGATGTTCTCAGTGCATCTCTTTTTTGGTATTCTTTATTCTTTTATGTGTGTGTGTGTGTGTGCACATGTAAGTGTGTGTCCACCTGGAAGTCATGGTGACCTCTGGTGACTGACCCCTATTGAGGGCATGGAGGATATTCAGAGAGGTGGCTGAATAAAGCCTGCCCTCATCTCTGGTATTTCAAGGAGATCTCCCATCCAAGTACTTGCCAGACTCGACCCTGCTTAGCTTATGAGATCTAATAAGATCGGGTTTGCTTGGGCTATACAGGTCAGGGCTTCTCAGTGCATCTCGAATCTTAAAATTGCAAGTTTCTTGCATGTTTGTAGGCATGGTACACATTTGTAGAGTTAATGGAGACCAGAATTCCAGTTGTTTTTAAAGACTCTTCTTCTATAATAGGTTATTTTAACTACCCACACATTGATTGGGTCAATATGTGTTCAAGTTGGGAAAAAGAGATTGAGTTTCTAGACGCTCAATGACTGTGCTATGGAGCAGATGGTCACAGAACCTACCAGGGGAGAGGCGATCCTGCATTTGGTTCTAAGTAATGTCCAAGACCTGGTGAGAGATGTAAAAGTGATTGTTATTGAGTTCAACATTTGTATAAATAGGGAGTTGCCCCAAAAAACTGACACAACCACTTAAAAAAAAAAGATTTTAAAGTGTTTATTTAAAATTGAGTATAACATACAATAACATACATTCAATCCAATAACTTTGAAACAGCAACCAACCAACACCAAAATAATTTCAACCTGAATCCACAGTCAAAAAATAATAGTAAGTCAATTCACAAATGCAAAGGTGAAATTAGAACTCTAAACTATAAATCCTTATGAATTACTGCAAGTCCAAGCAACCACAGTTTCAGGAGTGTACAACTCTGAACCATTAAAGGAGTCTCGGCAGTAAGACTAAGAACGGGGTAAATTCAAAAGTGGAGCCATGCATGGTAACTCGTCCTAGAGGAAAGCACATTATGCTCTGCCATGAAGTCAAGTACTGGAAACCAGGTAAGTACAAATTTATCATAAGTTTTTCTGGAGCTATTTTGTAATTGGTCCACAGTATTAGAAATTTTGTTCATCACAAACTGATCCCAGATCTTGTCGTACCAGGATGACAGGTTCAGAGGTGCTGAAGATTTCCAATTAGCTGCTATAGTGAGTCTAGCGGCCACAAGAAGAGTGGAGTTAAGAGTCTTTTTGGAGTCGTCCCAGGATGATGAATCCTACAGATTAAGCAATAAGAGTTCCGGCGTGACAGGGAGCAGAGGTCATTTTTGGGGGGAATGCGGGGGATTGCAGTTCCCCCGGGTGAGGTACGGGGAGAATTGCTGAATGACTGGGCATTCCCACCAGCAGTGTAAGTACGTTCCAAGAGATCCACAGTTTTTCCAACACAGAGGATCATACTGAGGGTTCATTCGATTCAGCCTTTTTGGTGTAAGATACCATCTCTTTATGATCTTGAAGGAGTTCATATGTATGCTGTAAACTCATGAAGAAAACGCCGGAGAGTTCCATATGTCGAGCCAAAGTGATTGTTGAAAATCTATTTTGAGATCTTCTTTCCAATTTTTTTGACAAGGTATAGATCGGGAACCTTCAGCAGATAGTAAAATCTTATAAACCTTTGAGAGCAAGCCCTTCATGGATGGGTCATAGATAGATAAGAGAGTCTCAAAATCCATCAGTGGTCTGGTGAATAGACACAACCACTTTTAACTTTAAAAGGGGTAACTTCTCTAATATGAGGGGACATGTGAGGAGGAAACTGAAAGGAAAAGTAGAAAGGGTCAAAACCATTGGGGAAGCTTGGAGACTATTTAAAACTACAATCCTACAAGCTCAGAAAAAATATATGTCAGGTTAGGAAATGTGCAAATAGGGAGAAAAAAGTCTGCATGGTTAACAAACAAAGTAATGGAAGCAGTGAAAGGTAAGAAGGATTCCTTTAAGTGGTGGAAAGCTAGTCTCGGGTTGATAAAACGGAATACAGGCTGTGGCAAATAAAATGCAAGTCTGTAGTCAAGCAGGCAAAAAGGGAATATAAGGAGCATATAGCAAAAAACATAAAGACCAACAATAAAACTTTCTTCAAATACATTAGAAGCAGGAAACCAGCCAGGAAGGCAGTGGGGTCCTTGGATGACCAAGGGGTAATAGGACTACTGAAGGATGATAGG
>NW_015167097.1:0-24672 GCF_001447785.1 Gekko japonicus | reverse complement strand
ACACACATATATATACACACACACACACACATATATATACACACACACACATATATATATCCCCAACCTATTCCACAACTCCTATGTCCTACACATATGCCTAATTCCCATACACATAGTGTTTCTAAAGGAAATGAAACTAAGAATAGGCTAAAGAAGAAGTGAATGAGGAGCTTAAAATAACCCCTTGGAAGCAGAGTCTTGGTAAACAGTCAAGAAGTGGTGTGCTGAATGGAAAATTCACAATGAGCTCACTCCACCAGGAGGGACAGCATTCTGGACAGGGTGTTTCTGGGGTGTGGAAGGAGACTGCTGACAACATTCCAAGGCTGAACTGGTGGCAGAGGGTGGGGAGAGAAAGGAATGACCACACCTCTAGAAAAAGTAAAAGAAAAGAGAAGAGGCATGACACGAATATTTGAAACATGGACTACTTTTAATATTTACAGTCCTTTAGAGAGGGGGGAAAATGGGCCGCAGTATTGTGAAGAAGTTTTCCTTAACACATCTGTCCTAGTGCCTTTTTTCATCTTGTGCTGATTTAATAAGACCACAGAAAACCTGTGACAAAATGGTGGACTGGTGAATGGGTTAGTATGGGTGATTGCTCGGTAAAAAAATGGAAAGCAACTGATTGTTTTGCTATTCATTGGTTGTACTTTGGTGAATCATTCATATTTATTCACCCAAAGCACTAATACAGTTTGGGCACAATGTCAGTTTTGCTTCTATTGAAGAAAAAATGTTGTGTTAAAAGGTGCTTTCAAATTAGTTTAAGAGTACACGGTGCCCTGGACTTAGGACAGCTGCAGTATTTCCTAGATGGGGACAGCAGAAGCTCTTCCTCCCATTGCAGAAAGATTGGTTGTAGCCAGAAATAATTCATTGTATTATAGCAAAGCTCCAGAATGGATTATAGGATCTAGAATGCAAGATTGAGACCTGGTACACCTAAGGAAATCTCCTTTGCCTCAACTGTCCAAGGCCTCCAAAATGAAAAGGGAACAGTGATGTCCTGTGTCGTGCGACTGACTTCTGCCCATGCTGAAATGAGTTGTCAATGCACTGGCCATTTCTTCCTGAAACAGGAGGCATTTTTGTTTTGTTACTTAAATTGGCAATTGAATGTCATTATAACATTATAACAATATGTATATTGGGTTTTCTGAATTCCTAGCTTTCATTTTTTTTAAATCTAGTTTTCTACCCCCTTTCATTGTATAGATATACCTTCCCTTTATATCTATGCAAGGAAAGGGGCAAAGACTTACTTTTAAAAAAGAAAGAAATCTGGGAATTTAGAGACCCAATAACCAGATTGTTATAATGTGAGGACAATGTTCATTTACCAATTGAAAAAATCCTGAAAAGCCCCAGTGGTGCGTGCAAATGGTTGCTGCCAGGGGACTGGGATAGGAAAAATATGGGGAAGCCCTGTTTGCCACTATGCTTTATCAGCAACCACAGTAGTAGTAGGGAAGCAGCACAAGCCTTTTCCCCTCTGGAAAACACCAGAGATAAGGGAAATGGTTGCCTAAGCAAGTTTTCTAGCGAGAATTCCAAGGAAATGGGGGGGGGACAGAGAGAGAGGCAGAAAGACTTTGGCTTTGTGCTGGCTGAAGCCCCAGGGGGTGGAGGATCTCTCTCATTCTCTCTCCGAGGACTTGATGTAGGATAGCATTAAGGATCTGTGCTTGGATATTTCCTGTCTGAAAATATACCTTATTGGTATTTTTGAATAAATTAGGGATCCAGATACACACTACAGAATCCCTGTTAATGCTGGTGTCCTGACCCTGAATATTCCCAGAAATGGGACTGGTATTTTAAAGAGCCATACTTGTTTGTTTGTTTTGCCTTTTGCTTTTTGCAGCTTTCCCAAGCAACAGGTGTGGAGTAGGGAAGCAGCTCTCACAGACAAATAGGATTGCATATTAGAGGAAGCTGGCCAGGTTGGTTCTGCTGGGATCTCTGGTTTAACATTGCTTTTTTTAAAAAAGTTTTTTATTAAGCATTTCAACAAATACAACATTGGCCTGTGGTTTTGCTGGGATTCTCTGGTTTGAGGTTGGTTCTGTTGGGCTTGCCACATTGGCCTGTGGTTCTGCTGAGATCATCTGGTTTGACATTGATTTTGTTGGGTTTGTCACATTGGCCTGTGGTTCTGCTGAGATCATCTGGTTTGACATTGATTTTGTTGGGTTTGTCACATTGGCCTGTGGTTCTGCTGGAATTTTCTGGTTTGCTGTTAGGCTTGTTGGTTCTGTTTGCATTGAGAGGATTTTTGCCAGTGATTGTTTGCTCTTATGTGTCTAGCTATTTCTAGCACTGAAGAAAGCATGGGATTTTTTCCCCATAGGAAAAAAATACAGGACGTTCAGGGGCCTATAGAATTGGATTTCTTGGTCCAATTTGCTTGAAACTTGGGGGAGGTCTTTAGGGGATAGGAAGCACTACCACTTTGACAATTTTGGTGTCATTTGCTCAAAAGCCAGACCCTCCAGCTCCTCTGGAAATATTCCCCATGTGGAATAATGGACCTGAATAATTTTGGAATCTCGAAAATAATACGAATACTAAATCAGTATTTGGGGTATGAATAACCTGGAATGCCAGAATTATGCCCTCCTCAATAACCAGATTAAAAGTACTTATTCTTTTCTGGTACACATCCCTAGGTAGCATATTTGGTGCCCCACAGGACCGCCTCTGTGCCAGGGATGGATTGGGTATTAAGGCCAATGGGAAAGGTTCTGGTGAGCAAATGGCCTGGGGAACCACCCACTGCTGGGCACCCCATCCTGGGGTCACCCTGCCTGAGGTGGGCAGGAGCCACCTCAAGCTAGCAAGTAGGAGCATGAGAACAGCCACCATGAGCAGACTGAGCAGGCATAGCCACTGCTGTGAGAAGGCAGAGGAAGCTATTTCTCAAAACCATGCTTTCTCCTTCCCTCCGCCCTTCTGTCAGGGGAAAGGGACTGGGGTAGGACAGAAGCCCTTTCCAGAGCCAGTTTGCCCTCCCAGTCCACCACTGCCTCTGTCTATGCTCTACTCTATAATTCTAAACTCCATAAGATTCCAGTCCTCTCTCCTGCAAAGATAACTAACCTGGGTAAGCGCTGGCTCTGGAACTTCCCCTCAGAAAAGTAAGGCACATGTAACACATAAGGCTAATAAACTGAAGTTTACTCCTGAAAAAACCAAAGTTGTCATGGGCTTGCCTGCCAATACCTCCTTGGATGAGGAAGAGATGGAGGAAGCTGACCCCAGCCCTTGGATGCTGCCGAAGACCCACCAGACAAGGTAGAGACTACATCAGACCCAGACGGGGAGTCTCAGGTTGAAGTCAGCATGCCACACCTTCAGCCCTGCATCCCTGCATCAGAAGCTGAAGCAGAGGCCCTGCAGCCACCAGCCTCACCCCCCGGGGTTGCCAGAGCCCTTAGAACACCAGAGGAGGTGGGCCTAGAGGGAGGTGCAGGAGTGGCACCATAGTGCACAGTTGGCAGCCCAGCAAAGTGACTCTGCCTGTAAATTGGAGTAGGCTGCTCAGCCACTATTTTTTAAACATGTGCATGAGTTTGTGAATGTGTGTGCGCCTGGAAGTCATGGCAACTTCTGGTGACTGACCCCTACTGGGGGCCTGCTGCTCAGCTATTGAGGACTTGCACCTGTCCTTGGATGACTCAGCTGGTTGAGGAGTTGCACCTGGCCTTGAATAACTCCTGTAAGAGCAGCCAGAAAAGGGAGAGCCAGCATGGAAGCAACTTGTCCACAAGCCTTGTGTATGGCTGTACTTTAGACTTCTGTGTGCTTTGATCTTCTGGCCTGTGACCTGGCTTGTGCTCTTTGGACTTGCCCTACTGATTTTATGCTTGGACTTTTGAATAGCTGGATTTGACCCCAGACTATGTTTGGATTATGCCTCTTGCCCCAGGTGCCTGCCTGAACCAGGGCAGAAGTGCTATTGGTGAGTGGAAGGTCTGACTGGAGATTTCAAGTGTCACTAATTTTGAATGGGTGGCACTCCCCTTGAAGGAATAGGTCAATTAGGTGCTTTTGGACCCATGCCTACTGTGAGATAAGCAGGGAGCAGCTGTGGCCAGGAGTACCGTTGGGCAGAAAAGGTCTGGCCACTGTGGTGCATGCTCTGGTTACATCTAGATTAGCTTACCCCAATACTTTCTACATAGGGTTGCCCTTGAGATGCTTTAATTGGTGGAGAATGCTGCAGCCAGGATGTTTTCTGCAGTGGGTCATAGAGCCCATATCACTCCAGTCTTGGCTTATCAGCACTGGTTTCCAATTTGCTTCTGGGCACAATTCAAGCTACTGGTCCTGACATTTAAAGCCCTATATGGTTTGAGACCACCATACCAGAAGGACCGCAATCCCTTTAAATCCCTTTTTTTCTCCATTGAAAGCAATGGAGGATGGGGGCACCTTCTTTGGGGTCCCATAGAATTGGATCCCCTGGTCCAATATTTTTTGAAACTTGGGGTGTTGTTTTTTTCCAGGAGAGGCATCACTAGCTATGCTGAATATTTGGTGCCTCTACCTCAAAAAACAGTCCCCCTAGATACCCATGGATCACTTCTCCATTATGCCCTATGGGGACCGGTTTCCATAGAGTATAATGGAGCGCCCAGCAGCCATTCCCCCCCCTGCTTTCTGACAACCCTGAAGTGGGGGCAGGGGCTCCAAACCAGGGGATCCCCTGCCCCCAACTGCAGATTGGCAACCCTAGAAACTCTTGCCCCAGGGAGATTCCTCTGTCTCCTTCTGTTGGCATCTTCTGTCAGCAGGTGAAGACTTTTTTGTTTCATTTGGTGTCCCCTCAGTGATTCCTCCATCTCCTTCCCCCTCCTCATTGCAGCCAGCATGGGTTCTACAATCCCAGGAATCAACTTTCCCAAAGCTGGAAGACTGCTGGTGGGAGGGGAAAATGGCAAAGATCTGTGACTGTCAGTACTTTCCACTGCTGGATCACTGGATAGAAGCCCATTTCTTTTAATTTTTTTAAAAAACTGTTTTGCCTGTGTACAGTTTTCTCTCTCCAGCACACTCTCTAGTGTTTTATATGAGAATGTAGGGTTTTTCTCCCAGTCCTTCCTATGGCAAGACTTAATGCTAACAATCCTGAGGTAATTTACCACACTCACTTATTGTATCTACAGGGCTATTATTGAAGCAAGACTGGGCTACACTCACTTACAGGGCTATTATTGAAGCAAGACTGGGGCTAGAACCACCAAAAAGGAGAAGAAAACAATCTGAAAGAATTACATCTGCAGCCTAAATACTGCCAAAAACTAAACAAAACTGTTTCCCCGTGTTTTAAAGGGCTTGCCTGACCTTACTTTACCACACTAGAATCCTATTGGCCTAAGGTTCACAATTCTAGCAATGTTCTCCACATTTGAAACGTGTTTACCAGTACAGTGAGTCAATGCTATGCGTGTACATTGTTTTTGCTCTTCCCAGACCTAGCAATTAGTAACCTATCCCTACAGCAAATATTTTTGCTTGCTCTGAGGACATACCTTTCAAGCAGCAGACAGACCTGGGTGGATACTGGAAAAAATAATGCCCCACAGTATTTACGGACAATAGGTCTGAATGACACTGAAAACTTGTTTGAACAGTATTTTCAAGTCTCTTCATTAGATTTCTGATTCCCGGGAACAAGCAAGCCCTTTCATTTACCAATGGTATAATTTAAAAACAGCCATCTCAGAGTATGAATGGAAATGCTTGTTTGTTCAGAACAGAACTTTCAGACCCTGGAGTAAGGCTTCCAAGAGTTCTACCCCTCAGGCAACCCTCTGGATGAGTCTTTTTGGCACTGCCACAGCCTCCCTCTCTGGACCAGGTTCTGTGCATGCAGCTCCCCCTTAGGCTTCCCTATTCACTTTCTTATGTCATTGCCGCTCCTTCAGCTGCAACAAAACTGATCAGGTAGGTTTACTCCTGTTCTACCTCAAAACAGCACAGTCTGGATAAAACTGGCTTCCGAAATCCTGCAAGACAAGAAGAGTGTGGAATAGGAGCTGGTTCCTTAGCAGGTCCCAAGTTGTCCTTTCTCTACAAGGTAGGGACTGTGAAGGAATGCAGGCCCAGCCACAGCTCCTCCTCACTCATTTATTGGATCAGAAATATATTAATGTCAGCCTGTGGCTGAAGAGTGGGCAATGAATGTGAGAACCTGCTATCTTGGACTGGACCAAAAAGCGATGTAATTTTTGCAGTGTGTTTCCAATAATGCCCAGCCAGATGCCCCAGGAAGATCATGAACCAGGCATGAATATGATGCTTATCCTGAATATGGTGCTTATATTTAGCAACTGGTATTGACCCTATCAGCCGCCATGATAGCCAACAGCAAACTGATCTCTTGAGGGGAGTTCTGTAGTCTGAGGTCTCAGAAAGAATCATTGCCTGATTTGTGTGCACACACTCACACATGAAGCTGCCTTACTGCATCAGACCATTGGTCTATCAAGGTCTACTTGGACTGGCAGCAGCTCTCTAGGGTCTCTGGTAGAGAGGTCTTTCATATCATCTATTCATTATTCCTTTTAACTGGAGATGTTGGGGATTGAACCTGGGATGTTTTGCATGCCCAAGCAGAGGCTCTTCCACTGAGCCATGGCCCCTCCTCATATTTAAAATGAAACATTACTGTAGCAGCTTTTAGTATTACAGAGTATTTCTTACCCATTTGAATAGTCTGCTGGAAGAATAACCAGGGAGATTTCTGTGAAACCAAAAAGCTTTGGTCCACACTCTTACATGTACAGAAGTTACTTTGGTGTCAGTGGAGTTTAAGCATCTGAAGTGTACCCAAGTTTGCAGCCTGTGGTGGAACGGTCCTGTTCTCTTCTGCAGGAGAGCCTTCATTTCATCAGCAGTCCTGTTCTCACGATCTATCCACTGCTCCTGGCATTCTTCCTGCAACTCTTGCTTTGTCAGCTTCAGTATTCTAACTTGCTCTGCTAACTCCATCATAGCCAGTCTGATCTGACCCTAGTCCAGTTGACCCGGGGGGAGGGAACGTCTGTTGTTCTCTCTGCATGTGTTTGTGCCAGTTCAAAATCTCTGGCCAATTAAGTTCTCTGTTTGTCCTTGTTCCTCTGCTGCCGCCAAAGTGTGGTAGAATGGTCCTGCTCTGGCCTGCGGGCTCTGTTCCACCCTGCCCTCGTGGGTTTTCCCAACATCTGGAGGGGCTTTTCTCTCTCTCTGTTCAGCTGCCACCACCTGACCTTTGTAGGAGTTGCCCACTGGGAAGGTCAGGACTCCCAGCTTCTCTTCCAAGTTCTGAGGCCTTGGCTTTGTGTCTCCCACTATGCAGAGTCTGGTTACCAGGGAAACCACTTGCTGTCTTGTGCGCCACTAGGAAAGTAGCCACTTGCCAACTGACTGCCCTCCCCCATCCTCCTTTTAAAATAGCATGTCCAAGATGGTGGAGGTCTATGTGGCACAGAGAACCACTATCAGGATCAAAAGTTATGAAGTATTTATTAAAAAGAAAATGTTCATAGGCATACTTTTAGCACAGCACCAAATTGAGCAAGAGATTCAAAAGAAAAGGCTAAAATGTATGTATGTATAGTTTATTTAACAGCTTTCGCCCGCTTATAATACAAAAATAAAACTAGATACAGAGAATAAAAAAATAAAAATTTAAATTTAGAATAATATAATATAGAATAAAATCGACCAGAGTTAAGATAAATGGATTATAAGGTAGGATTCAACTTCTCGCTACGTTTTGCAAGACAGGCTGCCCAAAACTGCGCAGCAGCCTGGGACACCTCGGGGTCCATGTCCGAGAGGATGAAATATTGAATCCAATCTGGGCTGCACACATAGATTTTACTCTGGATATCGAAGAAAAGTTTCATGCGAGGCTCCTCTTACCAGCAGCACTGTATTAAAACATGTCGTAGAGACTCTACTTCAAGTGCGCCCCAAGGGCAAAAATGCTGAGAGAAGGGGATTTTGTTAAATCTACCCTCTAAAACCATAGACAGCAGGGAGGCCCTCCTCGCTAAGGAAAAAGCCCTTCTTTGCTTGGGATTCTCAATGTGGAACAAATAGGATGCTGGAGCTGGATCATCTCTAAGTGGACCAGTACATATAAACAGGGAGAGCTTGGCCAAGTCTTTCTGACTATCTTGGTCAAAAGGTTTCTGCCTTACCATTTGGAATGCCTGTTCATTGTTTATAAATAGAAGATCCTGGGGAGAAAGTCCCACTGTTTGTAGTTTCTGATGAATAGCTTTCAACCATTTGGAGTGAAAGTCATCTGCTATAATACCGTAGGTTGGCACCTGTGGATACAAGTTTAATTTAAGCCATAATTTTAAAGATGCTAGAACAATCCTAGTTTCCATTTTAACTACTCCAAGCTCAAGACAAATAAAAGTGTTTGGAGCACATTTTGGCACTTGCAGAAGAGCTTGTAGAAATTTGGATCGTGTTCTTTCTAACTTTGAAAGATCTGTGGCAGATGCTCCTGAAAAGGAACCATATAGGCTAAAATGTAAAATGCAATTCCTCTGTCCCTCCCTCTGTGCATGCCCTATCAGTTGTTAAATATAAGGCAGGCTCCTTAGCTTAGAAACTTTACAGGAATGTCATTACCTTCAAGCCTCCTTCAGGTGTGCACGCCAGCATGTGTCAATGGCTGCCTCCTCCAGACCTCAGTTAAGAGTTCAAACTACCTCGATGGAATTAGCACAAAACAGCCTTTCCTCCTTGCTCTGAGGAGTTTTATCATCTCTCTTTCTGGCCAGGTCAGGCTGGATCAAAGAAGCTTTTTCTGAAGTCTCCAGCAGTTTCCTCCTGAAGTCTTTCTAGACTTAATTCCTCCAAATCTCTGTTCCCTGCTTGGTGGGGGGGGGAGGAACTGGACCATCCCATTGTCTCTAGCTAGACCTGTTAGCATTTCTTAAGAGGTAGCTGAGGTGAGACTGGAAAGCCATTGAACTGACTTCTCCCTTCCTGCCTGTTCTCTGCCCAGAGAGAAAAACTTTTAAAAACTCCTGGTAAAGGTTTTACTTAGTTCAGACCTTCACCCAAAAATGTATTTTTTCATACAGCCTAAGTGACATAATGGTGGAGACACATTCTTTGATGTGTACTGTACATATAGTGCTTTAAAAACGTGGAAGATGCTTTGTGCCTAAATGTAGAAAAAGGTATAAATTTAACTTAGTAAAACTGTGGAAACACTTCTAAAGCTCATCTTGAGGATCCATTTACACATGACACACACGTCCTCTTGTTTGTTGGGGAACAGTATGAAGATGCATACCAGCTCTTTTCTGTTTGTACCACAGCACGCAGGGAGAAGCAACTGTTATTCCCTGCACTGGTTGTTTTCTCTATTGGCCCTGTTGTGAAACTAATGTGTGGCCATGTACATAACATGATTACTTATGAAAGGAGAAAATCTACAGCCACTTTTCCCTGTGTACGGTGATCACAAACAGAAAACAGTTGGTGTGCATTTGGGAGGCACAAAACTCATACCACACATGTGATAGAAAAGTCCTCATGCTATTTTCCAACAAACAATAGCTCTTTATGATGAGTAGATGGAGCTTGAAGGCCAAACTAGGCATGAGAGCATCCACAGGTCTGACAACACTACCATTTTAAAGTGATCTAAAATTCTGTAAAGAGGGCCATTTGGGCACATGGAAAGACATGAGGGGAAAACAAAAGCACCTCAGCCTGCCACACTATGGACCCAATCAGGATTGGGCCCTTGTGGTATTTTTAAATGGCTATAAAATGGTGGTGTCATCCGTAAGTCAGTCCCACAAACACTATCACATAGAGGTTAGCCCTGATTAAGGCACCAGCCTGTGTCACAGGGAAGGCCTGACAGTGCAAGTAAGGGCCAGTAATTTTAAGGGTGCCAGTGTGCAAGATGAAAGAGTTATGTATCCCAGGATCCTTTGCAACTCATAGAGTGATGTGGAAAGCACTGCGCAATGAAAGAATTGTGCCACCACAGCATCTCTACTCTTCTATACTTTAACAAACCCAGACTATACATCTAGAATGTCCGGTGTCTAGAATGGAGCGAAGAGATTTATGTACATTAAATGCAGCTCATTTGTATTTTTAAGGAAATCTAGAAAAGGTTTGGTGTAGTGGAAGTTGGAATAGGATGGGTAGAACATTTGGAGATAGTTGTGAAAAGATAGGGGCCTGCAGTAGCTGAATCTATTTTTTGTTTGAAATTTTAGTAGACAGTGCTTTAGTGAATGCAAGATTTTCTATTGCCCCATGTGGACTGGAAACATACTTCTTCTAAAGGAAAAGTTATTTTGCAGGATTATGAGATATAACACGGTAGTGTTTCTGATGGATCCAATCCTTGGTCAGGATTCCAGGTCTTCTGTTAGACTAATTGGGCAGAAGGCACCCTAGAAAGTGGTGGTGGTGGAAGTGCTATCAAGTCGCAGCTGACTTATGGTGACCCTGTGGGGTTTTCAAGGCAAGGGATGTTCAGAGGTGGCGTGCCACTGCCTGCCTCTGCATAGCAAACCTAGACTTCCTTGGTGGTCTCCCATCTAAGTAGTAACCAGTGCTGACCCTGCTTAGCATTTGAGATCTGACAAGATTGGGCTAGCCTCAAGGAGTACTTTTGTTGTACGTCTGTCAAGAGACATGAACTCTGTTCAGGGGGGGGGGTTGGGAAAATTTCAAGTGTTAGAGTCTTTATTTCTCAGGGATCCTGCGCACAATAGACACAATGGTCACCTGATTTCCCAATTGAAACCAAGATCTCGGTTTCTTATCAGAATTGTAGCTGTTTCAGTTTCTCTGCTTACCAGGTCATTTGGTGCCACACATCATCATTTATTGGGCTAGTAGGTTTCTATTTAATATAAGGAGCCAAGGAACCCTGTCTTGAGAGAGTATGTTGTTGGTAGTGGATACCTGTGTAATCACAGATGACAAATATGCCCTACTTTTGCAACATGGTGACTTTGGAGGAATAGCCCTTTACAACACGTCCCATAGTTGCTGCTAAGGATTAAATGGGCCTTCCCCAGGGGATAGCCGAAATGGCCATATCTGTTGCAGATTGCCGATGATGGATAGGAAAGCTAATAGCCCAGTGTGCACAAAAGTGTTCTAAAATCCAAAATCCAAACCAGATGTGCAGGAAAAAAAGAGCAGCATGTGTTACAAAGTGTTGTGAAATAGCCCAAGGGAGACAAATAAGCAAAAACAGCCCTGTTACTTAGCAACACACACAACAAAACAAGCAGCAGCTTGGTTGGCATCTGACAGGGCAGGTTTCACTCTGTGCTGTGGAAAAGGAAGTTGCTGAGAGATTTCTAGATGGCCAAGGAAACACTTTTCATTCCGTCATTCAAGTTTATCTGTTTCTGATCTTTTACTTTACATTCCTTTTAGCTAAAAAGGCTTTCCCTCCAAACAGTTCATTCTTTCTTTCTGCTACAAAACTCATATGAAGAGATGGAACAATCCACACTACTTCCCATGTGTTGTCACAACAGAGCACCCAACACCATGAGTTTTTTCATTTTCCAAGGAAAAACTTGTACGTTATTAAAGAGATACAAATTAGGCACTATTCTGCAAATAATCAGGATGGAAGTCTCAGGCTGTCCTTCTTCCTGCTTTTCTTCTTCGAAGCCTTTTCCTTTAAAAAAAATGTTTTCAAAAGTTGTGGTGGGAAATATTGTTGTGCTGGGAATGTGCTGAGAATATGGCAGCACACTAAGGGAGGTGAGAGCAACAAAAACCTCATGATCCATACATTTACCTTGAGTAGTGAGGGGGGAGGAGCCTGCTGAGTCCACGTGCCTGGCTCTGAAGCAGTCACTGCCACCACTGACAGCCCCTCCACCGCTGCCTCTCCTTTGTAGCCTGGTGTACAGGGAAGAGGAGCAAGAGCCACTGGAGGTGCTGCACCCACCCAAGCCTGGCAGGGGCAGAGGAGAGGGGAGGGAAAGCGGCTATCAGCCCTCTCTGCTGTGGAGGCAGTGACATGGCAGGTGAGTCGGGGAGACAACCAGGTGCTGCTGCTGCTTGAGCTAGGCAGGCACACAGGTGAGGCAGGCTACTGGGGCGTGGGATGGGTCACATGGATCCCCTTTGAGCAGGTAGGGGAAAGAAGGAGCCCTGGCTGCATTTGCCAGGAAGGCGGTGGCTCTGCAGCTAGGGGAACAAGTGGACAGTCCAGCAGGTGGGGGGGACAGAAGGGATGGGATCCTCCGTGCAAGGCTTGTAGGTCCCACTTGTGATAATGCAATTCTTGAAAACTAGAATAGTTGCTGCACTAATAATATACCTTCATGGTTCATTGATCATAAAAATGAGGACCATGAGTTATAATAACAATAATACTAGAAAGGGTACATAAAATATTATTACATTAGAAATTTAATAGATTAGAAAATCAGATTAGAGAATTAGAAAGTCATTTTTAATATTTGTATTCAATTTGTACTTATGCAGGTAATAAGGCAGACTGGAGGATTCTGGAAAATCAGGTAGTAGATCTCTCTAACAAGTTGCGACTTCATATGTAAGGCAGTTGTAATTAAACTGTTTGCCCTTGCTATGACTTGGGCTGCTTATTTCCCATTTCCACATGGGTTATTTGCCTCAGATTCAATGTTGTTTCTAAATGAGGTGTTTGCCTGCTTCGCCATATGATCATGGTGCATCCATGTACCTCTGGGGCGTCTCCCAGTCTTTCTGAAACCTGCTTTACTATGAAGTGGGGAAGTTTAGATTTTCCCACATATATGGCAGCCATTTCCCCTAATTGCTGATTTAAAGCAACAACAACAACATGAAAAATCCCCAGTGGCCTGGGGGCGGGGGTTGGCTGCTGCCAGGGGACTGGGACAGGGAAACTGCAGGGAAACTCGCTATGTAGAATCCCTGTTGCTGCTGCATTGTTTTGATGGCCACAGCAGCCATAGGGAAAACCACAGAATGTTGTCCCTACGTGGAAACTACCTTGGACACACACCACTATTTCTGCTGGGTAATCCAACAAAGGAGGAATCTTGCATTTTGTGGCATGAAGATAAGTAGCTTAGATAGGTGCAATCTATCTCCTCTGTACTCAACCCTGGTCTATTTTGACTGATTACTGGCCTCTCCTAAGGAAGCTTTCCCTTATCCCAAAGTGTCTTAGCTTCATCCCGTTTATTTAGGGAATGCATATGCCACTCTTTCAATTATCTGTTCAAGATCACAAATACATCAGGTCTGGGATTAAGTGTTCAAGTCAGTGGTAGCCAGTGGTTGCCACTCGCCATGCAATTCCAGACTTTCTTGAATTAAATGTATTACTAAGACCCATTTCAACCCAATTTCTGACTCAAGTTTGGGAATGAAACTGTTTGGTTGTCTTTCACTGGAGAAGAAACAGGCAGAGGGGTTATCCTGGTCCTTTGGTTATCTAGTGGTTTTCAACACCGTTGACTATAGTATCTCTCTGGACCAGCTGTCCGGGATGATTATTGTCCAAGATGATTATTGGTTGGATGGGCCATAAAGGCCTCTGGGGGAAATCTGGTTGGGCTGATGGTCTGGGGGCTGCCTCCCCACAACAGGGCCAGCTCAGCCCGGAGTGAGGGTAGCCCTTGCAGCTGGTGCTGTGGCGAGCCAACAGCTCTTGTAGGGCAGGGGAGGTGCCACTGCTGCAAATGATCTAGCTGTTGGGGCCCTGTGCAGGCCATGCAAGCTGCTGCACCAAGCAAGCTAGCTGCCCCAGTGCCATGATGCATAGGCAAGCTAGAGAGACTTGCCCACACCACATGGGACTGGAGCAGCCAGCTTCTTTGCAGCAGCAGCTCGTCTGCCCTGCAGGGGATCAGGGCTGCCAGCTCACTCACAGTGGTGGCTTTCCAGCCACACACAGGGCTGGAGCCAGGGCAGCCAGCTCACTCATGGTGGCCATGAGAGAACAATCTTTTGCTCCTTTCCCCCCTCCATTGGGAGCAGGGCAGGGACCAGCTAGAGGCAGGGCCCTTTCCAGGGCTGTTTTTGCTTCCCAATCCACTCCTGGGAACCTTGCTCCAGATTACTACCAGAAGGCATTGATACAAAATTATTACTTGACACCCTGGCTCTTATATAATGGAATCCTGCAGGGTTCTGTCTTATCTCCCACGCTATTTATCATGAAGCCGAGGGGAGAGGTTGTTTGGAGATGGAAACAAAGTGCCATGATGTGAATGATACAATTTCTGTTTCTCCTTTTCCACTGATTCAGGTGAGGCTTTGGATATTCTAAGTAGTTGTATACAAGCAGTGATGGACTGGATGAAGGCCAATGCACACATTAAATCCAGACAAAACTAAGGTGTTCTTGGTCAACAACATAACCAGTCAAGGACTGAGCAATCAGCCTGTCCTTGGGGTTGCACTCACTTTAAAAGGACAAGATCACTTTTGGGGGATGTTATTAGATCTGTGGCTGCAGACAGATGCTCAGGTTTCATTTATGATACATAACACCTTGAACCAGCTTTAGCTGGTTCCCCAGCTGCACCACTTCCTGGAAAAGCAAGATCTGGTCAGTTATATCTAGATTAGAATCCTTTCTATTTTACCTGTGGAATTCCTTCCTTGCATCAGTTTACCTGGCAATTACTCTTGTGAGGTTTATGTGCCAAGTGAAGACATTTTCCCAGGCCTTTGGCAATAGGTAATCACACACACACACACACACACACACCGGTTATATAACTAAGAAAATCATTTAGGCTAGAATTTTCCATAGAGCCTATGACATGTTAAGTGGCTTATGCCCAGCCTCAAATATTTTCAGTGACTACAATCTATACCAGTTGTTCTTAAATTGTTTCATTCTTTGGAAGGGCTGTGTGAAGTTACTAATGTTTGTACTGTACTTTGAAGTGAAAATGGGAATAAATGAAAGCAGGGTATTGCTACTATTAAAAACTGCAATAATCTGATAATAGCAGCATTTTTTTTCTTTGCACAAAATCTGGCTCAAATGCTTCTTTTATAAATTAAGCCTCCTCCCATCCACCCGCCTTTGGAAGCCAGATCCAATATAAAGTTTCTCTGATTTATAAGCCATATAAACCTTGAAAAATACACAGAAAACCTTCTGAAAACCATTTTTCTTTATTAGGCCAATGAGGGTCCCCCCCACCCCATAACTTACACACTGCTAGGGGAGAGAAAATGAAAGAAAATATTGTTTTCATTATAGAATTATGATTGCAAAAAGTAAGTCCAGGTTATTTCGTTTCAGTATGGGCAAAGAGGTAAGAGGCCAGAGAACTTGAATTAAAAGAAGTCCTACATTCTGGTTCTTATTCAAGCTGTTTTCTAATTGAAGGAAAGGGATAAGAACCCATAAATAAGACAGAGATCTTACAGTGGCTGTAAAACATGTATGGCAACAGAGAAACCCCAGCTATGTAGTCTTGGGTGACACCCCCCAACCCCAGTTTACAGAAAAATCTGAATTTTTTTTAAAGGGCTGGGGAGGTACTACAAAACCTAAAAACAGAGTACTTTTTTCTGCACTTGCACAGAAATGCCACTCACACAACCCAAGCAGTGCTGCGGGTTGGGGGGTGGGTGGGTGGGAGATGAGAAGGAACAATCATTGTAGCTCCTCACAGCCGAGCTGGAGGAAAAAGATGGCCATGCTGGAAGGATCCTCAGACACTGGTGGAAGAGTGGGACCTGGTCCAGCCCCCAGGGTAGTCCAAAGGTGGCCACAGACCAGCTGAGAGGCAGCTGAGGACGGAGGACGTGGCTGGAAGGAAGTTCAGGCAGAAAGAGGCAGCCCCAGTGAACCTCAGGAAGCCGTGGCACAGTAGCATCCAGGGACAGGGAGGCGGGGGCTGGGAGGGGCCAGAGGAGGCAGCAAGGTGGCGGCAGCAGCAGGGCAAGGGAGTGCCCTCCGTTTGCTGCAAGAGCTGAAGTGGCTGTAGGAGAGCAAGAAAGCCCACGAAGACAGCAGCCCTCCAGAGAACCATAGGTACTGGTGGGGAGGGGTTGGGGAGCCAAGCAGTTGAGGAGCCAGCCCCCCTCCAATGAACTCTAGAAGGCAATGGAGGCAGGCAGATGGGTGGGAGAGAGAAGAAGAGCAGGTGAGAAAGAATGACAGCATGGATTTTTTTGAGTGTGTAACAGGAATGTTCACAACAGTGCAAAAAGTTTGGGGAGATACTGACTTATTAAAGGCAAGTCAAATAATTCAATCTCTGAGTAAGATCTCAATTTGGTTTTCCCACATCCCAAATCTATGCCCTAGTTGCCACATACACACTGCTTCTCCTGTTAGTAGGCTTGCCAGTTGTCTGCCCATGGCAAGTAAACCCTTGCATCGGCCACAATCCCTTGAGAAACTGAGGAGCAGAAGGGAAAAAATGGCTGGAAAATGCATGGAAAATTCCACTTGTCTCTATGGTTTTCACCATTAAGATTAGGGGAAATTTCCAGAGTGTCTCCTGGAAGTGACATCACATCCTCCCCAAACTCCAATCCAGCCACATCCCTCAAAATCTCCCAGCATTTTCAGAGGCTTCGGTTATTTATTTAGTTAATGCATTTATGACTTATTTTTTAAAAAAACTGGATATATAATACCATCAAGAGGAACATATTTTTCCTCAGACCTTTAATTGTCTTTTCTCTTTGCCTCCCCCGGTTAAAAAATATGTGGCAACTGCATAAACAATTAGCAGGAACATGTTGTGTTGTATAAGTTGGTGAAACTTTTAAAATAAGTGGGAATTTTCATCAAAAGTTATGTTAGTTGCAAATAAGTGGTAATCAGCTCCTGTAGCAGTAGTCAGTGAAGTCCCCAAGATCTTGATTTTTGTATTATAATTGGCTTCAGTGGAACTGAACAGCATCTCTGGATCACTATCTGAGTCAGGAAATGGAAGAAGGAAGATTCCGAGGCAGTTTCTCTGTTGCAGCATAGGAATCAGATGAATCATTCACAGTCAATAAGTAACTGGATTCATTTATACCTTTTTCTTAGGGGAGATAGCTAAATATCCTGAAGAAAATGGTCATACTACAGCAGCCCTCGTTACTCATACCATGTGGTTGTTTCAAGTCACATGATTATCATTCTTTTTCCTGAGTAGATGGCATATGGTTTGTAAAAAGAATAATTACATGAAAAGCTTGTTGCATGAACCCTATTGAATTCCTCTAAGAAGAAGCACTTTGAGCTAAAACTAGGAGGAAACGTTTTATTTCATTTTACATCTGTTCTGCTTTTGAGAATAGCAAAACAACATTACATTTAACTGTGTAAACAGACCCTATCTTTAAAAATAAAAAGCTTCCCACATAAAAGAAAAGAGTCATTTAGTGGATTTTTAAAACAATGGTTATACTTTCCCACACACACACACACACAATAATACTTAGTATAAGCAACCCTTTTGATACAGCTATAAAAATGTAATATAATGTAGACTGTTTTCTCATGCAACACTATGAATTGCTCACATTCTGCATTTGTGGCATATCTGAAGACACGTTGATGGTGAAGCGTGGCAAAGAAGGGTGAGGCGTTTCAGCAGTAATGCGTTTGTGCATATGCATAGTTTTGCATTTGCACACATACCACAGAGGCATTAAAAAACATCCAGTGGGATGCAGACGGGCACCGGATGTGATGGGATACCAGCACTTCCACGATCAGACGCCCGCCCGCGCTGCATGTTTTCCGGAAAATAGTGCACTTTCCCCGGTATCTTTTTACTCTGTATCTTTGGTGGGGCAATACGGGTTGCCGACGGGTGTGGGACACTTGCCAGATGTTTTCATGTGATTGCACCCTTAAAATCCACCCGGAATTCGTCCCTATCGCGTGGCTAATTCTGCATGTGACTGGGACCAAAGTCTTGCATACAGTCAGCTAGTCCAACTGCTCAAGCAATCCATACGTTCAATTAGAGCATTACTGTTAAAGGGTACCAATGAAGCAAATGAGTTGCACCTTGGCATCCAATAAAGAAATTGAAGTGGACCCCAGGAATATCCAAGAAATGAGCTCCATTTTCTGTGACATTGTTATGTTACCATTTGTAGTTAGAATGCCTGTGTATCCTAGTACATGTCAGTGTCAGTATGGTTCACTTTCCCATAGGAGCCCAAATCCACATCAAAATAATCATGTAAAAGGAAGCAACATTCTTTCCACCAGCCCTAGTCTGGTGAGTATTTTACATCCATCTAGAAAACCTTAAATCTAGGCAGTGACCACAAAGGTCTGTAGTAAATAAGTGTAAGTAAGAGGTTTGTGTAAATAACAAGGCATCACCTACAAACTTGGAAGAAATGCTGAGATTTGAATGGAGTTAAAACCAAAAATAAAGTTTATTATGGGGAATAAATAATACAAATATTTGGGCATGGATTTCCATCCATGGAAGCACAACTTCCCTGCCTCCTCCCCTCTTGTTTCAGCCTCAAATGCTGTTCCAGGGGAACAGAGGACCCACAGGAATAGCTTACAGGGAGCCAGAGGTCTGTTGTGGGAATGAGGAATTGGCAAAAATTCAATTGACCTTTAAAGCCCTGTACAGCCTGGGACCAACATACCATAAGGATCACCTTCTCCCATAAGAACCTACCCATTCACTCTGGTCATCTTCAAAAGCCTTGCTTCAATTCCCCCCACCATATGATACTAGACCCATGGCAACCCAAGAAAAGGCTTTCTTGGTTGTGCACCAAAACTTTGGAACTTGTTATGTAGTGGGTTGCCGCATGGATAAACGACCGACGACGACGTGGTGCATGGCACGCTTTATTTGGTACACAACACGAACAAGGACAAACGGCCGGCAGGCCAACTATATACATACCTGGGGACACACCCCTGGTCACCATTGGTGGGTTTGAATCTCCCGCCATGGTTCCCATTGGTTCCCCAGTGGAGGGACTAGGAGCCTAGTCCCTATTGTTCTTCCAGAGCCAAGCTCTGGCTGTTCGCTGGCCCCCGGTGGTGGTCAGCATACACTACAGAACTCCTTCCTCCAGGAAATTCGTCTGACTCCCTCTACCAATGCCTTCCATCACTGGATGAAGATTTTTGTTTGTTTCATTTGGCATGCCCCCATGCCTGGTGTTGTTTATGTGTTTTGACTGAAACATTTTATAAGTTTAATTTTTAAATTTTCAAATATTTTAGTGTTTTTATGTGCACTGTCTGGGGGACCCTGATTGGGAGAAAAGGTGGCATAAAAATGTTTAAAATAAATAAATATTTGCTTCCGTCCCCAAACCCTGCCCTCCCTAGGCTTTATTCGTAAATCTCCAGGAGATCTGGAAACCCTAAGCCCCCAATGAAGAGCGAGTTTCTTCAAGAGCTCAGTTTAAATAAGTGAGTCCACCCAAAGGGGAGGCAGCAGGCAGAATATGAAAGAACAGGGCAAGAGAGAGAGTACAGGTACTGATCCTGAAGCCCAATGCAGCCCAGCACTGAGGCCAGAGGCCAGGTGGTTAACAGCACATAATACAAAAGAAGCAAGGCCTATGTGTTGTCATGGCCAGATGGAAGCCCAGGCGGTTTACAAGACAAGGGTGTTCTTGAAACAGGCAGAAGTACACAAAGCAAGAGAACCTTGGGGCAGAATTCTGTTTCCAATTATAGGACAACTACCAGAGCCTGAAAACAAAGGATTCTTTTCTTTCAAAGTAATCAGCTTCTTGCTGTGCTGCCTAAGCAGCAGCAGGGATGTAGATATGCTGGGGAGGGAGAGGTAAAAACAGTGAACAGTTGCCAGAGGAACCTAACATGGGCCTTACAGTCTAGTAGGGTTGCCAACCTGCAGGTGGTGGCTGGAAATCTCCTCAATTGCAACTGATCTCCAGGCAACAGAGGCCCCGGTCACACGGGAGACTTTGGCCCGGGAGGGGGATGGATCGGGGACGCAGCAAACGGGCGCGATGTCACTGCAACATCTGGGAAGAGGCGCGCACCCGTCCCCGATCCATCCCTAAACCCTGAAAACCTGCTGCAAAAAAGAACCGCCGCGCCCGCCGCCGGGCCCAGTCCAGGCGCCCCGCCGAACTGCGCATGCACACACGTGCAGTTCGGCTGTCGCACTCTTTTGTTAGTGGCTTCCCCCCAGCATCTGATTGTGCCGGGGAGGAAGTGCGTGGCGGCTCAGGGCATCTATGTGATCCCGCTGCCGCGTCTCTCTTTTGGTGCAGCTTTAGAAAGCCGCACTTTGCCTGTGCTATTCCTCCCCCGTGTGGCAGGGGCCAGAGATAACTTTCCCTGGAGGAAATGACTGCTTTAGAGGATGGACTCTATGGCATTATAGCCTGCTGCGGTCCCAGCCCTCCACAACCCCAACCCAGGCTCCACCCCCAAATCTCCAGGAATTCTCCACGCCAGAGTTGACAACCTTACAGTCTAGAGATCAGTGCCCAGCAATGGTCACACCCTCTTTTGTATCTTAGGAAGCTTTCAGGGGGTGGCCACAAAGAACCGGACCTTCTCCCTCTCTCTGTGCCAGGCACTGCCATTCAGCAGCTTTCAATGACAGACAATTTTTAAAGTTTTATTTTGGCCATCTTTAATTTAGTTGCTTATTGGGTCCCCAGTGGTTATTATTGTTTCATTTTGTATCTCACCCAATTTTAGAAGTCCTGCTTTTTTTTTTAGTTGATGCTACTTTTTATGTATTTGTTCTAGCGATTTTTTGCTTGGTTGTTATATGGTTTATTAATTTGTTTTGTTTGCACTATGCATTGTTTAAATGTCCAGATTCAGAAGGAGTGGGAATGTGTGGTGGTCAGACAGCATGTTGACAGGTTGAGGAGAAGAGGTGGGTGGTCAAGGGGCTTGGGATAATGCCAAATAAAATAAGAGGGGATTCAGATGGAAAGGAGGGAGATTGGAGGGAGCTTCAGTCTGAACCAAGAAGTGAGGGTTGATAGGCAATTCAAACTACACAAATTGGAACGCCTACATTTGAAACAGAGACTGTCTCAAATATAGACATGGATTCTGTCTTTAGGAAATGAAAATACTAGTAGCAACAGGGCCTTGTAGTGGCTAAAGTCTCACTGATTAATGACTGGATGTCCTTGATTAAACAGAAGTTACAGCCTTTTCCAGGTGACTTTCCCAGGATATATAGTCAACTTCTGTTAGCTTGATTGAATTAGGTGCACTCCTGCACCTCTGGTAGCTTTCTGCCCTTTGGAAACTAGAGACTTGTACATGCAAAAGTGCAGAGGAAAGCTTGTCCTTGCACCAAGGTGGAAGGGACATGAACAAAGTGGAAGGAACTTTGTAGCAGTAAGAAATAATGTAGCACATTTTTCCAGTTCATAAGAATAGCTGTTCTGGGCAGTAAAAAAAATCTTGGACCAGTCCTTCAGATTTAGAAATGACCTTGAATTTTCACTGTTACTTAGAGCTTAATGCACATTCCCACTTGTCTTGTAGCACTTACTGTGTTTGTTTGTCATGAGCATGAGCAGGTTGGCATGCAACAGTTGACCAACTCCATGTTGCTTGGTTAGCAATGGCATGCAAGATGGGGCAGTTTCTGCTTCTGGCATCCAATTCAAAAGATTTCTGTATACTCTCTACTTGAAACTTTCCATTACTCCAAACCCCATCTTGGTGTTTTGTTTGTAATATTGGGCCAGAGAGATAAGCCCCACATAGCTATTCTCTGAATAGGGACAGTGGATCTACCTTATTTGCCTGAGATCATATGATACGTAAGGTTGAGCCAGATACTAGATATTCTCTGGCCCCAGTCACACCGGAGGATTTGCCCTGCAAGTGGGATGGATGTGGGGGGTGGGGTGCAGCACACTGCAACATCTGAGAAGCGTCACGCACCCGTCCCCAATCCGTACCTTCAGCCCAAAAACGTGCATTTAAAAGGTACTAGCAACAGACCACTACCTTCCGGATGATGTGCGGCAACTCCAGGCGTCTGGTCGGGGAAGCGCTGGTAGCCCGTTGCAGCTCCCTTCGGCAGCGGATCATCCCGCTCGTGTGACCAGGACCTCTGTGTAGCTTTGTTGTTCAAATGCATCAAGCTTTATGTTGTGTGGAGTAGACAGATGTGTCGGCTAATTCTTCCACATCACACCCTAAAAGGAGAACATGTGCTGCCAAGGAAACAGTCAAAATAGCAACTTTATCTAATTTCTGATTCAAAAGACTATATTTCATGATGGAAAGAAACCCTTTCATCACTGCTAGGTAAAGGTAAGGTAAAGGTTTGCCTTGCTCAAAAGCCAGTCGAATCCGACTCTAAGGTTGCAGTGCTCATCTCCGTTTCCAAGCCAAAGAGCCAGCAACATCTGGGCGCTGTCTGAAGATGTTTCCATGGTCATGTGGCCGGCGTGACTAAACGCTGAGATGCATGGAATGCTGTTACCTTCTCACTGAAGCGGTACCTATTTACCTACTTGCAATTTCTTGCTTTCGAACTGCTAGGTTGGCAGGAGCTGCGACCAGAGACGGGAGCTCACTCCGTCATTTGGCACTCGGGTCTTGAACTGCTAAACTACCGACCTTCCAAGCCTGCAGTTCAGGATCTTAACCACTTGAGCCATCGCAGCTCATCACTGCTACTTACTTCCAAAGGTGACAAGTGGAAACAGGATAAAGTCAGCTCCTTTGCAGACATTGCAAAAAGAGGCTGTTTCTTGGCACTGCTGTGAATTTTAGGATGCATTAGGGATGTTGAGAATGAGTGCTGAGTAGATCTGTACCATGTTCAGCATGTTTGTAGTGAAACAGTTGTGCAATTCAGTGCATATTGTACAACACAATGCATAATCATCCATGGATGAATGGGAACAGAAGATCTGGGCTATTATGACAGGCACCCGCTGCTTCACCCACCACAAGCCAAACTTTGAGTTTTTAGTTTCAGACCATATTCCCAACTTTGATTTGCTCATTTAGTTCTGCAGAGGCCTTAGGAGGCCTCACTGTACATGTTTCAGGCAGTTATGTTTTTGGCTGAATCCCAAACCAGCATCTTAGGAGGCAGATATTTCTAATGGCAGTGAAGCCTGGGGTATCAGAAGGTAAAGAATCTGCTACTCTTCCGAATTGTCTTGTAGTTCCAATCTATCAAATTTAACTGCCTGAATCTAGTGCTAGCTCAGTAGATAGGGGCAGCAGGATTAAAAAAAAAAGTTTGATCTTTTTAAACAGCTTTGCCAGAAACACAATTTGGCACATAGATGTGATTACTCTGAGAGCTTTTCTAATGGCACAGATGTAATGTCATGATATCCTTGGGAAAACTTATTGAAAAGAAGAGGGAACATCTTTTAAAATGCAGGATAGTTTGATGTGGAATTTTTAATCCTTATGATAGGAGTATTGAAGCTAGTCAGAGAAATGATTTTGTGGAGGGAACTGTGAATTAAACCTCCAAGGCAGAAACTTAAATACACGTGCCTTAGAAGAAAGGAGGAGAGGCCCTGACCTCGATGGCCCAGGCCAGCCTGGCCGTGTCAGATCTCGGAAGCTAAGCAGGGTCAGCCCTGGCAAGTACTTGGATGGGAGACCTCCAGAAAACACCAGGGCTGGGAGGCCAGAGGCAGGCTATCAAGCCACCTCTCTGAACATCCTCCATGCCTCAGTAGGAGTCACCTGAGGTTGCCGTGACTTCCAGCATGGGCACGCACACACACAAATGCAAAAAATACCAAAAAAGGAGGAGAGTAGCATACGAAAGAAATTTAAAGGGAACCTCCATGTTCAGAGGCAGTCAGCCTCTGAGTCCCAGGCAGGCCCGTAGCTACCACAGAGCCCGCAGGGCCCGGCCCCCTAGCATTTTTACGGGGCATCCCCAACCCTGTTTGCCCGCAGCCTCCCAGCCCAGTGGGGAAAGGGGTGACTGTCCCCCTACTCTCCCTCCAGGCTCCCCCCCCCAATCACCTCAGTACTTGCAGCAGGCAGATGGAGGGCAGGCGGAAGGCTCTCCCCTGGAGCACACCCCATCCAGAGGAGCTTCTGAAGCAGAGCGCCTGCTGAGGGAGGGGTAGCGTGGCGGCAGGTGTCAGTGGGTGGGGGCAGTCACAGGGCTGAGGCAGCAGCAATGAGGCGGCCTCCTGGTTTATGCACCGAGTGCACCAGCCAGGTCTCCAGTGGGGCGAGTGCAGATCCTGGCACCAGCGGGTGGGTGGGCGGAAGAGGCCGAGACCCAGGTCCCGGAGATGGGAGAGCAGGGGGACAGTCACCCCTTTCCCCGCTGGGCTGGGAGGCTGCGGGCAAACAGGTGCCTTGCGGGAGGAAGGAAGGCAGGAGAGCTCTGATTGAATGGATCCCTTCCCCACTGCCGCCTCCTTATTTCAACACTCTGCCTGCCTGCTCCCCTCCCCTCGCCTTCCCCACCCCTGGGCATGTGCACTGCGGAGGGGGGGGGAGAAAGTTTCGTGCTGGGAAGCTCCAACTTCTGGCCACTGGCTCGACTCCCAGCTGACTGGCCCACCCCGCCCTTGCTCCGGTGGCATTCCAGTCTCTCTATGCCCCAGCGCCTCAGCTTTTCCTGCCTGCCCTGGGTTTCCCTTGCCACTCTTCTTTCTCCTTGAGAGTAAGAGGAGTGACAAGGGAAGCCCAGCGTAACCCCCACATGCCTACGTCACTTCTGGAAG
>NW_015167096.1:445509-446370 GCF_001447785.1 Gekko japonicus | reverse complement strand
ATAAATTAGTTTGCTCTGGAGCTATCCTTGCTGAGCTGAGAGAAAAAAATCTGTGAGCTGGAGGTGAAAAAGCTGTGAACTAGCTCACACTGACTCAGCTTAGAGGGAACACTGCTCACAGGGTGTCTGTTGTGGGGAGGGGAAGGGAAAGGAGTCTGTAAGCCACTCTGAGACACCTTTGGGTAGTGAAGGGCGGGGTATAAATCCAATCTCTTCTCCTTCTTCTTCCTCTTTCTCTCTGCCACCAAGGTAGGGTTGCCAGCTCCACGTTGGGAAACACCTGGAGATTTGGGGGGTGGGGTTTGGAGAGGGGAGGGTCCTCAGCGGGACATAAGGCCACAGAGTCCCCCCTCCAAAGTAGCCA
The DNA here is from genome assembly GCF_001447785.1 of Gekko japonicus. Taxonomy (NCBI): domain Eukaryota; kingdom Metazoa; phylum Chordata; class Lepidosauria; order Squamata; family Gekkonidae; genus Gekko; species Gekko japonicus. The sequence goes on along the minus strand of NW_015167096.1, from coordinate 446,006 downwards.
CGCTCTCCAGGAGAGCTCATCTTGGTTGTCTGGAGATCTCCAGGCACCACCTGGAGGTTGGCAACCCTATCCCAAGCCTAAATATTAACACACACACACACACTTTCTCTTCCTGACACATGCCTGCTGCTTCAGATATTCTGGAGAGCAGCAGCGTTGCTGCAGCCGGGGATGAAGTCGCTGAAGTAGCAGCAGAAGTCACCACTGCAGTCAGAAAAGGCTGCTCATACCAACCCCCCCTCCCCCCACCGGAGGGCTAGTTCCTATAGTGACTGCCCAGGCTTCCCCACCTCCCTGCTTCTCCTGCAAGGCGTGGGAGGGCCCAATTTGAACAGGTTCAAAGCAAAGCAGGCGGAGCAGGCAAGCTGGCTGAGTGTGTGAGGCGGGGAAACAGGAGAGGGAGAGAGAGAGAGAGCAAAGGGCAACTTTATTAGACAACTTCTTGTGGGGGACGCTCTTGCTCTGCAGTCCTGGAGTGCGGCTGGACCGAAGATGGG
>NW_015167096.1:443980-445156 GCF_001447785.1 Gekko japonicus | reverse complement strand
TTTAAATATCCCCTGTATACTTTTTTAAACATGTCAGATTTTTCTGCACAACTGGAGCATGCTCCAAGTGTGCTGAAAGATCTCCTTGCCCCCTGCCTGCCCCAGATTTGCGGGAATAAGTATCCGCACACAGGGGGCGCCTTCGCTATTAGATATATAGATATATGCAAAAGAAAGGACTGATTGAAGTTCAATACTGTCCTACTGAAGAAATGATCGCGGACATTTCGACCAAGCCACTCAACGCAGCCAAGCTCGCAAACCTATGTAAGAAGATGAACCTAATTGATCCAAAGCTTGACTGAAATGTTAGAACTTGAGAAGGGGTGTTGGAATTGCAAGTTGCTTACACTTCAGCCATTACAGAGTTAAATGTTGTTTGTTAGCAAACAGGGTGTTAAGTTACATAATGTATCCAACTGCGGAAAAGTTTGTGGGAGTTGTTTATCCTAATGACGTGACCTGTTACCTTTGTATTGGTCAACTAACATCTTGTTTGTAGAAATGCTTTGATCTAGCATTAATGTATTCACAAGTTTATGGCCCTTTGTTGTGAACCAAAGGGGTAGTTCTCTTCTAGAAGCCAAGACAGATAGAAGGATGTAGCTGTTAGCGTATATTATTGAGAGTAACTAAGTATGTAACCTTTTATTTTATTTCTTTTATCCAAAGTACCATACCCATGTTTTATTTTGTTTTCGTAGTAAAGATATTTTTCTTTTACTAAGTGTGGCTCTTGTGTTTGCAATACAACCATCGACCTTGAATTAAGAATCTCAACAGGTTTCTAGTGCATTTCTAGTGTATTTCTTCTGGTGAATAACAGTGTCAAGTTTCTAGTGCATTTCTAGTGCATAATAGTGCCAGGTTTCTAGTGCATTTCTAGAATATTTCTTCTAGTGTATAATAGTGCCAAGGTGCATGTCGAGTGTATTTCTTCTAGTGCTCAATAGTGCCTTGTTTTTCTAACATGCGCATGGGCCATCTGCCGCCCACTCCACCCGCGCCCATGTGCAGGTCCTGCGAGGCAAAGGAGGGCCCAAGCCCGTTGGCCGCGATTCCTTGTCTGCGGCATGGAAAAAACACGGAGCTCCGACTGGGCTGCCTGCCTGTTTGAGTGCACTCTCAGCTGGATCCGTTTCCCCCCCCCCCCCGGGGTTGGCCATGCAGGGGAGG
>NW_015167096.1:442793-443848 GCF_001447785.1 Gekko japonicus | reverse complement strand
AAGTTTGTGGGAGTTGTTTATCTTAATGAAGTGAAATGCTTTGATCTAGCATTAATGTATTCACAAGGTTTATGGCCCTTTGTGTGAAGCAAAGAGGACGTTCTCTTCTAGAAGTCAGACAGTTAGAAAGATGCAGCTGTTAGCATATATTACTGAAAGTAACTGCAAGTATGTAACCTTTTATTTTATTTCTTTTATCCAAAGTACCTTACCCATGTTTTATTTTGTTTTATAGTAAAGATTTTTTTTCTTTTACTAAGTTGTGGCTCTTGTGTTTGCAATACACCCATCGACCCTGAATCAAAGAATCCCAACACTGGTAGACTCGAATCTCATCTTGCTACCGCAGCGCTGGGTTCTCTTTTGTGCCTGGCCATGTTGGGAAGGAGAATGAAAACCAGGCCAGGCGGGGGCCAGCCGGAACGACCCCAAACGTGGTGCCTTTGTGTGGCGCTGGCTGGGTCCGAGAAAAGGTATGAGGACGCGGGTTTGGTTTCTTATCCCCGGTTTTGTGTGGGCCGAGTCTGCAGTTTGCAGCGTGGAAGGCTGGGATTTCCCCAGCAAGGCAACGCACAGACCGGGCGGACGGATCCATCAGGCACCGTGCCCAACTAGGGCCCGCCTTAGGGTTAGGGCAGCGTCCCCTCTAAGCTGAGTTAGCGTGAGCTAGCTCACAGTTTTTTAGCCCCCAGCTCACACAGGAAGGATGGCCCCAGAGCAAACTAATTTACGCAGCACCCCAATCGCTGGCTCACAACTTTAATGCCAGGAGCTCACAAGGCAGAATTTTTGCTCACGGGACTCCACAGCTGAGAGGGAGCATCGGCATAGGGCCCTGCAAAACTGTTTTCATTTCTTTTAAAATCAGAAGCAGAAAGAAAGAAAGAAAGAAAGAAAGAAAGAAAGAAAGAAAGAAAGAAAGAAAGAAAGAAAGAAAGAAAGAAAGGAAGGAAGGAAGGAAGGAAGGAAGGAAGGAAGGAAGGAAGGAAGGAAGGATTCTAGGGCTGAAGGCCCCTGAGACCTTAATACATAGTTCGACTGCTTTGGTACAGCAA
>NW_015167096.1:442545-442708 GCF_001447785.1 Gekko japonicus | reverse complement strand
AGATACAAAAAATAGTCGGGGGCGGGGGGGGGGGGGGTCCCCGCCGGCATTCTTTTAGGAGGCCTTCGCCGGACCGGCAGACCGACTCTTCCTTCGTGAGCATCGCGAATCGGAGGGACGGATCTGCCCCGCGATCGCTCGTGTAAGCTGGAGAGGCATCCGG
>NW_015167096.1:441047-441259 GCF_001447785.1 Gekko japonicus | reverse complement strand
AGGAGGGAAAGGGTACGTGGATTTTTTTTTTAAGAAGCATAAACAGACTAGGAACTCCACCCCCCACCCCCCAACTACACGCCGTGACGGCGAAAGACCTTGTGCTCTCTGGAACAAAGAAACAGAAAGTTCCCAAGACGCCTAAGTGACCAAAAGGCGTGTAATAGCCACAATAAAACTGTTGAACCAACAAAGAACCCCTTTATTGAGAA
>NW_015167096.1:430065-440662 GCF_001447785.1 Gekko japonicus | reverse complement strand
GCTCCGGGATTACAAGTGGTCAGTGTTGGATATTACAAGTTGAAAACACTCAGTATATCTGGGGTTAAATGTTTGTTTATGTTACTCACAGGAAGTCACATGTTTCTCATGTAACCAATGTTCTTTAGATGTGGATTGCCCAGGAATTTTCTCCCTGATCTAGGGATTTGATTGGGACCAAAGTGTCAAGGTGTATTACCATTTTATGGCTTCTCTTCCCGTCTTTGTTTGGTGTTCTGGAGAAACAAGAAGAGTAGCCATACTCTCTTCTAGTTTTGTCTTTGTAGAGTAAGGATGTAGCCGATTATGCTCTGTTGTTATTTTCATCCCAGTTACCCTTCCCCATGCTAGACTTTAGTAAAAACTTTCTATTTTAATCACACATGGACTCTCAGTCTGAATTACTTTACTCAGGCTCTGCTGGGCTGTATTATCTCTGCTAAATACCATTTTTTCAATATCTCACTATCACCCAACAAGAGGGCAAGATGGGAAAACGTATATGCTGTCCTGAAAGGAACTTCGTTTGCCCCCCAAGGGTTTTCCCCCCACTACTTCGGAAGTGTGCACATTCCATGGCATCGCTTTAGCCATTGGGTAACGCCGGCCTTTCTGGTTTGGGGCTCGAGGCGGATTATGAGCAGGCGACGCGCCATCCACTGAACGGGACGTCCAGTCCAGCAGACGGAGCAAGAGGATTAGGGCTGTCGAACCAGCCAACCGCAACCAGCTCTCTGTCGGGTCTGGCGCGGCCTCGCCTCACCGGAGGAGGGGGGAGACGGAGAGGGAGGTCTAGCGGTCAGCCTCCGGACACGGTGGGCGCGATCCAGGAGGAAGTGTTGGAGTTTTTAAGAAATTCAGCAGAGTAAAAATCAGTTGAGTAATGCCAGAGTTCAATAATCAGACCCAGAGTCCATGTGTGTTTAAAAATATAAAAGTTTACTACAATTCTACCATAGGGAAGGGTAACTTGGGAGAAAATAACAGAGAGCTAAATCAGCGACATCCTCTCACTAGACTAGAAGAACTGGAATGGCTCCCCTCACATGCTTCTTCTTCCAGACGAACAAAGAACGGAAGAGGGGCCATAAAATGCAAAGTTACTAACACTTCGCTCCCAATCAAACTCTTAGAACAGGGATGCTTTTTTGCGGGCTTGCAGAACTAAGCTAACACTGGCTAACACAAAGGCAGGTGATTTCCTGTGACAACAGAACAGACATTTAACCCCATACACACACATTGAGTGTTTTCAACATGCAAATACCCAACAGGAAGCCCTCCTGCGTAAACCCCACGGCAAGGTGCAGATAGTGGCGTGGCCTGGTGCCTCTATGCGCAGCTCTCCGCGAGATTGGCTGGAAGTCACGGGTTTCCCGCGGCCTGGTTTCCAGTGGATCCTTTGCCCTTTTGAGAATGGGCCCCCCTCCCTTCCTCTTCACCTGCCCGCTTCCTGCCTTCGAGGGCCCTTTCAGACGTAGAACAGTAACATCGAGATGCCCTTGGCGGGTCCCGGGCAATGCTCCCCCTAAACTGTGGAGTCTTGCGAGCAGAGATTCTATTTTCTGAGCTCCTGGCATTCAAGTTGTGAGCGAGGGATTTGGGTGCTGCATCAATTAGTTTGCTCTGGAGCCACCCTCCTTCCTGAGCGAAGATGGAAATGTGTGAGCCGGAGGCTAAACAGTTGTGAGCCAGCTCACACTAACTCAGTTTAGAGGGAACACTGCTCTGGCCATCCTTCCTGAGCTAAGACAAAAATGGGTGAGCTGGAGGCTAAAAAACTGAGAGCCAGCTCACACTAACTCAGCTTAGAGAGAACACTGCTCTGGCGCCATCCTTCCTGAGCTAAGCACTAACTCATCTTAGAGGGAACACTATTCTGGCCATCCTTCCTGAGCTAAGACGAAAATGTGTGAACGGGAGGCTAAACAACTGAGAGCCAGCTCACACTAACTCAGCTTAGAGGCAGGGGTCATTTCCTGCGGAGCTCTGGCAGTAAAGAGCCCAGGGGGTGGGCACACGCAACAAGCCCCACCCCCTGCTCCCAGCAGCCCTCAGTCAGAGCAAGAAGCAGCCAGGTAAGTTGCAGAGCCCCCGGTCCAAAACAGTCCAGTGGCACCTTTAAGACGAAGTTTTATTCAGGTACAAGCTCTCCCTCCTCTGCGAGGACAGATCTGCACGTCCCCCCCCCCCAATAGCTAGCAATCCAAAACAGTCCAATGGAGCCTGAGCGGTGGGTGTTGCCTTCTGACGCACTTCCGGTGATGTCAGGGGGTGTGGAATATGCAAATGAGTTCTGCTAATGAGCTCCTGCAACTCTTTTTCTACGAAATGACCTCTGCTTAGAGGGCACACTGGTGCTAAGTGAGGAAGCCCATTTAGTGGGACTACTTCGGAGTAAGCTTGCTCAGGACTCGTCTCCCTTACCGCTGACTCCCTTACAGAGGTGTTCCTGCGCCCTAGGTGAGGCACAGATGCCAACCTCCCGGTGGGGCCTGGAGACATGTGGGGGGGGAAGGGAAACAAAGCTTCCTGCAGCAGCGCTGAGCCCCCCCCCGCGCCTTCCTCCCGCCTTAACACCTCCCTCTCCTCCTTCCCCCCCCCCCACTCGGATGCTAGCCCCTGCGTGGCATGGGACTGTGCAGGAGGTGGACGCCACATCTCCTCTGCACCTCCGGCCATGTTGGCCGGCGCAGCGCCACCAGCCAGCCTAGAGAACGGGGGAGTGTTGGACTGGATGGGCTATTGGCCTGATCCAACATTGGCGTCTCTTCTGTTCTTATGTCTGGGGCAAGGGATGCTCTGTATTCTTGGTGTTTTTTGGGGGGGGAAACAGTGGGAGGGCTTCTAGTGTCCTGGCCCCACTGCTGGACCTCCTGATGGCCCCTGGTATTTCTGGCCACTGTGTGACACAGGAGTGTTGGACTGGATGGGCCACTGGCATGATCCAACATGGGCTTCTCTGATGTTCCTATGAATAATTAAATCTCTTGGCTCCTGGGCGGAGGGGCTTCCCTAAGGTGACACCCGAGGGCAGATCTAGGTCCTAACACATATATAAACAACCAAATTTGCAGGAAGGCAGAGTGCTTCCATCCTGAACTCAGGCCCCTGGCAGCCCCGTCCCATTGAGTTGTGAGTTATTCTGGCCTGTGACAGAATGGGCCTACTGCCTGCCAGTCCTCTTCCACCCTACCTTCCAAGGTTTCCCCAACACCTGCTGGAGAGGCTTTTCTCTCTCTCTGATAACCCGTCACCACCATCTGACCTTTGTAGGACTTGCCTGCTGGGAGGATCAGGACTCCCAGCTTCCCTTCTAAGTTTTGAGGCCTTGCCTCTGTGTTTTCTGCTGCACAGTGCCTGGTCACCATGGGGACATTTTACAGCAGGGGTGTCAAACATGCGGCCCGGGGCCGGATGAGACCCCCCCCCCCGGGAGGGCTTCCATCAGGCCCGCAGTGGAACTGGCCATCTCCTGCTTCCAGTTCTGCTGCTGCTGCTGCTTCATAGCTTGCTTCGCCAGACTCTCTTAATCACTCTGCCATGTTTTAACCTGGGTCCTAGACTCAGAACTCTGAGCATGAGATTTCTGTGGTGAATGTCAATGAATCAAAAGTAGGTTTGCAGCTTACAGAGCTAATGTTCTAAGCATGTTTTTATTTTAAGTTAAAAAAAAACCTTTGGGTTTGTGTTGAGTTTATATCTCCGCTACCTGGTATTACATTTTATGACACACGTGGCCCAGCCCAACAAGGTCTCGTTTATGTCAGATCCGGCCCTCATAACAAATGAGTTCGACACCCCTGTTTTACAGCTTTGTGTGCCCCTGGAGGAATAGCCACTTGCCTGCCTTCCCCCAGCACTCTTTTAAAATAGTGTGTCCAAGATGGTGGGGGTCTATGTGGCACAGAGAACCACAACCACCACCCAATGTTATAAAGTATTTATTAAAGAGAAAATATTCACAAGCGTACTTTTAGCACAGCACCAGATTGAGCAAGGGATTCAAAAGAAATTGGCAAAACACAACTCTTCTGTCTCTCTCTATACATGTCTTATCAGATGCTAAAGTATAGGACAGGCTCCTCAATTTAGAAAGTTACAGATCTCTACAGAGTCACCATTACCTTGAAGCTTCCTCCAGCTCTATAGGCCTGAATATGGTTAATGGCTGCCTCCTCAAGACCTTGGTTAATAGTTTTGTCTGCACATAAGAAGAGTTTCCTCCTTGCTCCCAGGAGTCCTATCAACTCTCTTTCCCCCACCCACTGACCATGTCCAGATGGGTCAGAGAAGCTTTTCCTGGAGATTCATCAGAAAGTTGTTCTGCAGTGAATCCAAACAAATCAGTTATAAGAAATGTACAAGACAACATATTTCACATTAGAGAATATATATGCAAATCATCCAGCATAATATCCCACATCAGAATCAGTCAATTTTATGAGCCTATGTCCTTCCTGGAAAGGAAATCTACAACCATGTTGTTGCATCCAGCAATATGTTCAATCTCTATGTTGAACCCCTGAATCTTCCACAACCACCCCTGCAGCTGATGTTCCAGTTCTTCATTGTTTGCAGCCATTGTAGGGATGAGTGGTCTGTTAAGCGGGTAAATTCTTGCGCCCACAAATAAGGCCTAAATTTTTCTAGTGCCCATGATTGCCAAAAACTCCTTTTGTACTGAAGACAGGTTTCTCTCCTGAGGGACGAGTTTCCTGCTCAGATACACTATGAGATATTTGGTTCCCTCCCACTCTTGCATCAGAACGGTCCCAATTCCATAGCCTGAAGCATCAGTTGCAACAAGGAACTGCTTTTCAAAATCAAGAGCTTTGTGGATGGGCAGGGAAACCAAAGCCCCCTTTAATTGCTCAAAAGCAGCCTGAGAGGCGGGGGTCCAAACTACCTTGTCTGGCAGGAATTTCTTGGTGAGTGAGGGGGTCCATTTATAATCCCAAAGTCTGGATGAACGGCCTGTAGTAGTTAGCCAAGCCCAGGAAAGCCCTGACCTGCCTTTTGGTTTTTGGAGGCACCCTTGCTAAATGCTCTAAGTGCGAATCCAAGTCCTTGCTGGAGCCAGTTTGATGTAGTGGTTAGGAGCGCAGACTCTAATCTGGGAGAACCGGGTTTGCAATGTCATAAATGTAAGCCACTGCAAACTTTGACATGCCACTCAACAAGTTATTCACCAGCCTTTGAAAGAAGACCAGGGCATTTCTAAGCCCAAAGGGCAGCACCACAAACTCGTAAAGTTCACCTGGAGTAATAAAGGCAGCCTTAGCCATTGCTTCTGGTGCTGCGCGAACGGCACTGGCTGCCCATTGAGCACTGGATCCGTTTCAAGGTGTTGGTGCTTACCTTTAAAGCCCTATACAGCCAGAGGCCCACATATCTGCGAGACTGCCTCTCCCTCTATGAGCCCCAAAGGTTGATCTGCGAATCAACACCTTCTGGTGGTCCCCGGCCCCAGGGATGTCTGTCTCGCCTCGACTAGGGCCAGGGCCTTTTCAGCCCTGGCCCCTACTTGGTGGAATGAACTCTCATACAAGATCAGGGCCCTGCGGGACCTTTTACACTTTATTTTTTAAATTTATTTGTTTATTACTTTCAATTTATATCCCGCCTCGCCGGTGCAGCACTGGCTCGAGGTGGCTCACACAATTAAAATGCAATAAAACCAATAAATACAGTAAAAATTCACAATTAAAAGACAGTTCCACAGGACCTGCAAGACGGAACTCTTCCGCCAGGCTTTTAACTAGAGTGACGGATGTCCCTCCCTCTTTTCTGGGCTCAGTGGGTCAGAACTGCTTACCAGAGATGTTATCTGTGAGACTTAATTCTAAGGACAACTGCACCGGCTGAAGGATATAGTTGTAATTTATTAGCGTTTTAATTGTATTTTTACCAATTCCTTTGTATTTTATATATTGTATTTTCATTAAATCTGATGTAACCTGCCCTGAGCCTGCCATGCTGGGAGGGCGGGATAGAAGTCAAACAAAATAAATAAATAAAATAAATAAATGGTCCATTGGCCGTAACAATAAATTTGAAAATTTGAAATAAATAAACGATTCCATCTGTCGATAACCTTTACAAAGGTCTCCTGTGAATATCAGCATGGCAGATCCAAGCCATGTCCAACAAAGTCTCTATCCTGGGTATAGGAGAAGCATCTGGTTTAGTGATCCTGTCATGTTTTCTGTAGCCCACGAAAAAACCTAACTGAGCCATCTGGCTTGGTCACTACGACAACAGGAGCTGCCGATGAGCTTAATGAGGGCTGGATCCCTCCCGACCTCAACCTATCTTCCACCTCCCCCCAAACATCTGCCAGCACCCTACCATTCACTCTGTGAGGAGGGGACTAGATAGGCCCATGAGATCCTGTGTCTATTCCGTGCCCAGCCAAATCTGTTCTCCCTGGTTCCTTTCTAAAAACAACCTCAAACCGATGTCAGACTGAGAGAATTCTCTCTTCGTCCTGCCACAACATACTTGCTGGTCATCAGGGCTATTTTGGGGCAGGAACGCACAGGAACGCACAGGAACGGAGTTCCGGCTGGCTTTAGAGTTGACCACGCCCACTACAGCCAAAACCTCTGCATGCGTGGCTACAGAGGGAAGGCCTGGAGAGCAAACCCCCCCGTGACTCCAAGGAGGGGGGCCAGGGCCCCCCTGAAAGGATCGGGGAGGCATGTCAATGCCTCCCCTTGCCTTCCTCGGCCTGTCCAAGGGCCAACTTGCCCGGGCAAGCCAAGGGAAAGCATGGGGTGTGGCCTAATATGCTAATGAGTTTCTGCTGTTGGGTGTGGCCTATTATGCTAATGAGTTCCTGCTGGGCTTTTTCTACAAAAAAAGCCCTGCTGGTCACACCAGCTCATCCCACTGAGCTCATCCCACTGAGCTGGTTCAGAAAAGTGATCCAAAACGTCCACTAGGTTGCCGCCTGGCTCCTCACCTCCTTCTTCCCTCCTAGTTATGCTCCATACCATCTTCTGCTCAAGGTATGGTTTCAGTGTCTTCACATGAACAACCTTGGTCTTTCCCCCTGACCTTCCCGTACAATCTGCACAGGTAATATGACCCAGCCTATCCACCATCATGTGGAGGCCCCTCCCACGCAGCTTTCAGCTTGTCTGTGCGAAGCAGCTGAGAAACCATCACCTTGTCGCCTAGCTCAAAACCCCAAGACCTTGCTGTCTTATCATACGATCACACCAGCTGCTCCGAATGGCCTGGGCCCTTGCCAAATTCTCCCTGACAACACTCATCATCCCTTTCAGATGCTCGCTAGAGGACAGGACATAATCCACCACTGACTTCTTCCCGAGATAAATATATTACAGCTTTTGTAAAAGAAACATCTGTTGTGAAGAAAAATCAGAGGGGAGGAGAAGGATGTAATCCACTTTGGGCCCTCATTGGAGTGGAATGTGGGATATAGATAAAACAAGAAGTGGGACCCATGATACTCACGGGGAGGGGGAGTATTCCCCACAGCTCCCTACCTGCAGAAGCAGGAGAAGCAGCAGCAGGTGAGCAGCGGGGAGACAGTTGCCAGGGCATTCTCTGTGCATGCACAGGGAACGTTCTTTTACTTTTGATGGGGTTTAAGTATCCCCCCTATAGTTTTTTTAAACTTTTTAGATTTTTCTGCACACCTGGGGACTGCTCCAAGTGTGCAGGAAAATCTCTCTGCCCCTCAAGTGCCCCCGATGTGAGGATTTAGATATCCGCACGAAGGGGGCAACTTGGCTATTAAATAAGGTCAATAAATAAATATTTTGTCCTCCAAATGCACGTGGCTTCCAAAGGCCTGTGTCTGAGGTCCAAGATTTATTATTATCAACCCTGTTGCTTGTTTACGCTGATAATATCTGCTGAATGAAGAGACTCTGGATTTAAAAGCCGCAGCTGAGATTATTTGGAGGGGTAGAACAGAGATGAGGACTGCAACCCTAGAGTCAGATTCGACTGGCTTTTGAGCAAGGGAACCTTTACCTTTACTAATACCTGGGCGCTGGCATCTGTTCCCAGAACCTCTGCTTCAAGTCACTATGTGCTGACTGGGAAGCTCCAATCAATCCTTGGACTGGGTCCCCCAATCAGTGTTCCCTCTAAGCAGAGTTTGTGTGAGCTAGCTCACAGTTTTTTAGCCTCCGGCTCACACATTTTTGTCTTAGCTCAGGGAGGATGACTCCAGAGCAAACTAATTTATGCAGCAGTCAAATGGCTCGCTCACAGCTTTAATGCCAGGTGCTCACAAAGTAGAATTTTTGCTCACAGGGCTCCACAGTTTAGAAGGAGCATTGCCCCCAACCCACATGTCAAGAGAAGGGACTGTTGGGGCCACATTCAGCTAGAAGTGACTGGACTCCTTGGGACAGGAAAAGGTCTGAAATCGAGATAGCCAGGATCTCTGTGCAGTTGTACAGAAGACATCTGGAATGCCCTGGACAGTTTTGGCTGCCGCATCTAAAAAAAGAGATGGTAGAAGAATGCAAAACATCCATTACATCGATCAGCCAAGTACAAGCCTATAGATCACCTCATTGAACTAATACCACCTACTATTTTCCCCCTGGGCAAAGTAAACGGTACTCTTCATTGGTTACAGAACAGTTAGGTCATTTCCTGTTTACATGCAAGCATGCAATTTAACTCTATAATGACCGAACACTGCAAGCAACTTGTAAATATCCCAACAAACCTCCATGTTCAGAGGCAGTTAAACCTCTGAACACCCCTGCCGAGGTACTACGACAACGGGGGAAGGCCTGGGCCTTGATGCTCAGCTGGTGGGCCCTCTGGGGGCATTTGGTGGGCCCCTGTGTGGAAAGTTTTATGTCTAAGCTGGGTTTTATAGTTTGTAGTTTGTTTGTGTTGGGTGATAGTGAGATATTGAAAAAATGGTATTTAGAAGAGATAAAATATTCCAGCAGTCCCGGAACAAAATAATTCAGACTCAGAGTCCATGTGTGATTAAAATATAAAGTTTTTACTAAATTCTAGCATGGGAAGGGTAACTGGGATAAAAATAACAACAGAGCAAAATCGGCTACATCCTTACTCTACAAAGACAAAACTAGAAGAGAGATTATGGCTACTCTTCTTCTTTGGAACACCAAAACAAAGACGGGAAGAGAGCCATAAAATGCTAATACACCTTGACACTTTAGTCCCAATCAAATTCCTAGATCAGGGAGAAAATCCCCAGGCTTTCTACAGCTAAAGAACATTGGTTACATGAGAAACATGTGACTTCCTGTGAGTAACATAAACAAACATTTAACCCCAGATATACTGAGTGTTTTCAACTTGTAATACCCAACAAAACCGCTGTCAGCACACCGTCTGAATGCACCCTGTGGGTGTCTTTCTATACTAGCCATGTTCTACTAGGCCTCAATTCCATTTTTTTCCTGAGCAGCTTTACATGCAAACTGAACATCGAAACAATTACCGTATTTTTTGGACCATTAGACGCACTTTCCTCCCCCCCAAAAAGTGGGGAGGAAGTGTGTGCGTCTTATGAAGCGAATACTGCCTTCTCCCCCCCCCCCCCCCCCCGGCTTCCCACAGTGCTGCAACCTCCAGCCCATTTCTTAAGTCTTTTCCATTTTCCCCTTACCCCTAAGGAAGGAAGGAAGGAAGGAAGGAAGGAAGGAAGGAAGGAAGGAAGGAAGGAAGGAAGGAAGGAAGGAAGACCAATTATCACAAAAGTGCCAAGCCTCTCATAAGAACATAAGAGAGAAGCCCATCTTGGATCAGGCCAGTGGCCCAGTCCAGTCCAACACTCCATCACACAGTGTCCAAAAATACCAGGTGCCACCAGGAGGTCCAGCAGTGGGGCCAGAGTAGACCACAAATCTTGGGGTTCAACAACTATAAGAAAGAATGGCGATCCATTCCGAAGGGAGCCGGCCTCTCTGAAGAGGACCCCAAGATCTTGGGGGGGGGGAGAGGCGGAGCGTAGGAGAGCCAGACCAACATCCTCCCTGGGGGGAAGTTTCGGGACTGGGGGCACAGTTCATATTTACAGAAAGCCTCTCTGCTCTATTTTGAAGCGAGGCAGTGTCCATCTCCGCTTCCCAAGATCTGTGCAGATTTTGCAGAGAAGCGATTCCGTGGGGAAGAAGCGCCCACGTGGCTGCCTCTGGGGCCTCCTCTGACCCCCTTGGGAGTGGGTGGGTGGGCTAGCCGGGTCCCCTGCCAGGGCCTTTGTTGGGTATTACAAGTTGAAAACACTCGGTATATCTGGGGTTAAATGTTTGTTTGTGTTACTCGTAGGAAGTCACATGTTTCTCATGTAACCAATGTTCTTTAGCTGTAGGAAGCCTGGGAATTCTCTCCCTGATCTAGGGATTTGATAAGGATGTAGCCGTTTAGCTCTTTTGTTATTTTCATCCCAGTTACCCTTCCTATGCTAGAATTTAGTAAAAACTTTATATTTTAATCACACATGGACTCTCAGTCTGAAATATTTTACTCAGGCTCTGTTGGACTACCTTATCTCTGCTAACTACCATTTTTTCAATATCTCACTATCACCCAACAGAGGGTCAAGATGGGGGAGGGGTGCGGAGAA
>NW_015167096.1:428766-429974 GCF_001447785.1 Gekko japonicus | reverse complement strand
GAGAGAGATGCATTTGGTGTTAGCAACTCGTGTTTGCCCAAACCACACGTGTTTTTAAAAGAGCCATTGTAAGAATCCCTCACATTTTTCTACGTTGGAATGTGCTGTCACTTAGCAGTACCTGGTAAAGGAACAGAATAAAGTCTGAGTCCATGGGGCACTTTTAAGACTAACAAAGTTGAATTCTGGGTCTAAGTGCTCCTGGGCCTGCGCACTTCTTCAGATACACACCAGAGCTTCTACCCAGAATAAAACATGGTTGGTCTTCAAGGTGCCCAACTGGACTCAGATTTTTGTTCTGTTGCTTCAGACCAGCGCGATGACCCACGCGAACCCGTTAAAGAAAGTGTGCGTTCAATTTTATTATTATAATAATTATTATTCTGGCTTGCAAAATTCTAGCCGACGTTTGATGCCTACCTCGGGCGTTCGATCCAGATCGCTTTCCCTGTATGTTGTGCAGAAAGCAGATTCGTTGCAACACAGTCTTCGTTTGGCCAATCTGCTTTCCGTCTACATTCTTAAAAAAAAAATGAAAGAAAGAGGACAAGAAAGAGATTAAATAAATACAGAGAAAGAGCCAGACAGAATGCCCCCAAACAAAACTTGAAACAGTTTACAACAGGTCAAGAAGACAGAAACCTTGTGAATCGAATAATTTGAACTGAACTGAAAGATTAAGGATGTAAGATTATGCATGGGGTAGAACAGGTCGAGAAAGAAGGAGTTTTCTCCCTTTCTCACAGTACAAGAACTCGTGGCCAGTGGCCCATCCAGTCCAGCGGTCTGGGTCACAATGTGGCCACAAATACCAGGTGCCATCAGGAGGTCCAGCAGTGGGGCCAGGACACTAGGAGCCCTCCCACTGTCCCCCCCCCAAGCACCAAGAAGACAGAGCATCACTTGCCCCAGAGCCCCTATCTATACCTTGTGGCTAATAGCCACCGATGGACCTCTGCTCCATATGCTTATCTAATCAAAGTTGTTCAGGGTGGTGAAAACCAGTGAGGATTGTGAGGCACTCCAAGGGGATCTGTCAAGGATGGGCGAGTGGGCGTCAACATGGCAAATGGGGTTCAATGTGGCCAAGTGCAAGGTGATGCACATTGGAGCCAAAAATCCTAAATATAAATACACATTGATGGGGTCTGAACTGGCAGAGACTGAGCAAGAGAGAGATCTTGGAGTTGTAGTGGATAACTCACTAA
>NW_015167096.1:399953-426976 GCF_001447785.1 Gekko japonicus | reverse complement strand
CAATTTTCAAACATAAATGCATTTTAGGAAATAATAATAATAATGATAGTAAACATGAGCAATGGCTTTGGTTATGATGTGATGTGCCAGGCATATCACATTGTTGGGTGATAGTGAGATATTGAAAAAAATGGTATTTAGCAGAGATAAGATAGCCCAGCAGAGCCTGAGTAAAATAATTCAGACTGAGAGTCCATGTGTGATTAAAATAGAAAGTTTTTACTGAATTCTAGCATGGGGAAGGGTAACTGGGATGAAAATAACAACAGAGCATAATCGGCTACATCCTTACTCTACAAAGGCAAAACTAGAAGAGAGAGAGTATGGCTGCTCTTCTTCTTCTTCTTCAGAACACCAAACAAAGACGGGAAGAGAAGTCATAAAATGCTAATACACCTTGTCACTTTAGTCCCAATCAAATTCCTAGATCAGGGAGAAAATTCCCGGGCAATCCACATCTAAAGAACATGGGTTACATGAGAAACATGTGACTTCCTGTGAGTAACATAAACAAACATTTAACCACAGATATACTGAGTGTTCTCAACTTGTAATACCCAACACACATCGTAACCAAAGCCAAATATATATATATATTTCCAACTGTACAGAAACACTCAAGAACGCACAATCACACAGATGTTCACAAGCACGGATCCCCCTCCCCATTGCCTAACTACTACTCAAAAGTCAACCTGGAAAATAGCAAAATAGCATGGGTTCTCGCCTTCCTTCCCATACCATTTTCCCTATCCAAAAATGTCTCTGTCGTTAAATAAATAAGAGGGTGCAAAATATCCGGCAAAGGGCCTGTGTAGGTTTCAGAGCGAATAAGCTACCTGATGTCTTGCTGTTCTGAATTCATCCCAGTAACTCTTCGCTTAACAACTTCTGAAGAAGCGCGCCTGCGCAGGAAAGCTGATACCCAGAATTAAACTCTGTGGGTCTCCAAGGCGCCCCTGGACTCAACCTTTGTTCTCCAACACAACGAAATTCTATACTTCTCATATATTTGGCCGCACATTAAACACGCAGGGGGCAAGCGACAAACTCCTGGGGTCAATCTAGACACCAGTATCCGGCCAAAATTCTGAGCTTTCAGCACTATTTCATTTCTTTCGGACTTCTTGTTAGCCGCCTTTCTACCTTGCAGAGCTCAAGGCGGGGTTCCACCTAAACAAAAGAACAATGATAAGAACACGAGATAACGTATAAGTATAACATTATTATCAGCTATTACGGTCTATTGTGGTCTATAGGGCTGTGTATAGTTGGCTGTAAAGTGGATCCTACTGTGCTGTTTTGTGTTCTATCAGGGGCCCTGTCTGCGAGTTGCTTCTCTTCTCTTCTGTCGTAAGACTTCCGTTTGGGTCTGCTAACCCAAATCCTATTTGCATTGTTTCTCGAACGTCCCGTCCGATGCTCCCTCTAAGCTGTGGAGTCTTGTGAGCAAAAATTCTACTTTGTGAGTCCAGTGTTCCCTCTAAGCTGAGTTAGTGTGAGCTAGCTCACAGTTCTTTAGCCTCCGGCTCACACATTTTTGTCCTGGCTCAGGAAGGATGTCTCCAGAGCAAACTAACGTATGCAGTAGCCAAAGTGCTCACTCAGAACTTTAATGCCAGTAGCTCACAAAGTAGAATTTTTGCTCACAAGACTCCACAGCTTAGAGGGAACATTGTTTGTGACCTACCGGCATTAAAGTTGTGAGCCAGCTATTTGGCTGCTGCATCAACTAGTTTACTCTGGAGCCCTCCTTCCTGAGCTAAGACAACAAGGTGTGAGCCGGAGGCTAAAAAACTGTGAGCTGGCTCACACTGTTTAGAGGGAACACTGGTCCCGTCCGTCGATTGTACGGATTCGCTCGGCCTAATCCGACTCGAGTCCTGGGAGAAAGGCGGACTACAAAAAAACGGAAGCAAAGAAGGTGTCGGCTCCAACGTTCCCCCTAAACAGAGTGAGTGTGAGACAGCTCACAGTTTGTTTAGCCTCCAGCTCACAGATTCTTGCCTTCGCTCCGGAAGGAGGGCCCCAGAGCCAACTCATTGACGCGGGAGCCAAATGGCTCTGCTCACCACGTGAATGCCGCCGGTAGCTCACAAAGTAGCATTTTTTTCTCACAAGACCCCACAGCTTAGAGGGAACATTGGCGGCTCCTCTCTCCGAAAGAGAGTTTCAAACGTCGGGCACCCATTAGGGAAGGCTGGCCCATGACTCACTTTCAGAGGCTTCACAACTCACTTTTGGGTCCCAACCACAAGCTGGGAAACACTGCCTTAATACACCCCTGAATTATAATATGCCAGCTGCAATCCCTCATTTACAGAAGTTTTTTCTTTAAAAAATGCAGCAGCAGACTTTTCCCATCATTATTATTCATAAATACTAATCCATGCATTATTGGCTTGGTAACTAAAGTACTTCTCAGGTAAAGCACTCCTTAAAACACATGCCCGCTTCTCCAAGGATTCAAATCCATGTATTATTGACTTGGTAACTAAAGGACATCTTATAAACACATGCCCGCTTCTTCAAGGAGTTCCAATGCTTCTAAATGATCCCCAGAATATTATGACTTGTTAAGGAGAGATCCTAGCCTAATTTACACTAGCAAGAGAATAAAGCAGAGAAATGCTTTGGAGGCAAAATGCATTGTACCACACCACTCTAAGGTGGAGGAGAATAACATTTTGGAATGTTCCACTATGTTAAGAGCTCTCTGCAACTAGGAAAAAAGTAAAGCAAGCAGAGGTCAAATAGTCTTAGAGCTGGAAGAGGCCTTATAGGCCTTCTAGTCCAACCCCCACTCAATATACGAAAAGCAGAGCTTGAGCATTCCTGACAGATGACTGTCCAGGGTGGAGGGGGGCTCCTGCCCAAATAACTGTTTCCATTGTCAAACTGCCCCTACTATTAGGACAGGGGTGGCCAAACTGTGGCTCAGGAGCTGCATGCGGCTCTTTCACACATATTGTGTGGCTCCCAGCAGGGCAGCTGGGGAAGTGAAGGGGAGGCATGCCTCTCCAGTTGGTCTTCCCTTCCCCAGCCAGTGTTCCCTTCCCTGGGTAGGTTTGAAGTGGAGGGGAGCAGAAAAAGCAATCAATTTTAATCTTAAATACATTCTCAAAGGCCCCCCCGGGCTGGCTTGTAGAAGGTATTTGTTTCTTTAAATCCCTTCTCTGAGCCAAGCCAACCAGGATGGGGGGCTTGGAGGATGCATTTAAAGTTGTTTTCTTTCCACCTCTCCCTTCCTCTCTCCCCATTTATTTGCTTTCTTTCCACTTCTCTCTCTCCCTTCCTCTTTCTCACTCTCTCCCTTCCTCATCTATTTGCTTTCTTTGTTTCTATTTCTTTCTCTCTCTCTCTTCTTTCCTTCCTCCCCCTCCCTCCCCATCTGTTTGCTTTCTTCGATTCTTTGTTTCTTTCTCTCTTCCTTCCTCCCACTCCCTTCCCCATATATTTGCTTTATTTCCACCTTTCCTCCTTCCCTCCCTCTTTCTCTCTCTCTCTATTCCTTCCTTCCCTCCTTCTTTCCTTCCCACTCTCTTTCTCCCCCCCCCTTCTGCCTGCCTGCCTGTTCCTCTTTCCCCATCAGGCGCTGGGGCTTTCGGTGGGGGAGGGCCGAGCCGATGCAGCGCCGGCAGAATCCCGGGAAACCCGGCGGGGGAAAGTCGAGGCCGGCCACGAAGTCCGGCTTCCCTGCCGCCCGTTTCCCGGCAGGGTGTCCCGCTGTCTGTGGCCAACCTTTGGAGGGAAGCGGTTCGCCAAGACGGGGCCCGCCCGGCGCTTTCCCGCGTGGGGACCTCTGGCCGGACTGCGCCCGACCGCTCCCTGCCGCCCGCGGACGGTCCTCCCGCCAGACGGCAAACTCCTTCCCGGAGGTCGGCTGAGAAGCCGGGCGGGCCAGGGCCGCCTTCAAGCCGGAGACCCGCGCAGAGAGGAACGCGGCCCTTCCCCTCTTCCTTCCCCTCTGTGCCCACCCCTTTCTCCACCCCTCTGGGCTTCAAGTTCTCCTTCTTTTCATTTCTAAAAACTCACCTTCCAAACGTGCAGGCTCCGCAACCTTTTCAAGGCTCCCTCTAAGCGGTGGCGTCTCGTGAGCAGAAACGCTACTCTGTGAGCCACCGGCGTTCAAGCTGTGAGCGAGCCATTTGGCTGCCGCGTCAGCGAGTTTGCTCCGGAGCCCTCCTGCCCGAGCCAAGACAAAAATCTGTGAGCTGGAGGCTAAAAAACTGTGAGCTGGCGCACACTCACTCCGCTTAGAGGGAACACGGAGGGGGGGGGGTTTCCCACAGGCCTGGCCTTCCTCATTCCCACGCCCCTGGAACAATATCGGGTTCCCTTCACCGTGGGAAGCAGGGAAGGCCGCCTGGATTTCCATCAAGTATCCCTCTCCCCCGCTGCTTTTTACCTTCCCCGTGAACCGCTGGGAGAAGGGCCGCTGCCGTTAAAAGCTGACTCCTGTTGCAAATACAGAAGTGCCATTCAGAAAGCAGGAAGGCGGGGTGTTGGGTATTACAAGTTGAAAACACTCAGTATATCTGGGGTTAAATGTTTGTTTATGTTACTCACAGGGAGTCACACGTTTCTCACGTAACCAATGTTCTTTAGCTGTAGGAAGCCCGGGAATTTTCTCCCTGATCTAGGAATTTGATTGGGACTAAAGTGTCAAGGTGTATTAGCATTTTATGGCTTCTCTTCCCGTCTTTGTTTGGTGTTCTGAAGAAGAAGAAGAGAGAGGGTAGCCATAATCTCTCCTAGTTTTGCCTTTGTAGAGTAAGGATATAGCCGATTTTGCTCTGTTGTTATTTTCATCCGAGTTACCCTTCCCCATGCTAGAATTTAGTAAAAACTTTATATTTTAATCACACATGGACTCTCAGTCTGAATTATTTTACTCTGGCTCTGCTGGACCATCTTATCTCTGCTAAATACCATTTTTTTTCAATATCTCACTATCACCCAATACCGGGGAAAGATGGGTGGGCCGTGGGACCAGAGGAAGGGCTGGTCTTGGAGACATTCCAGATTAAACTGATGCCCACCTCCCAATATAGCTTGCTCCGGTTTCTAGAGTACCTCTATAGTTCCATAGGGAAGCCATTCAGGTGGACCAACGTCAATGTTCCCTCTAAGCTGAGTTAGTGTGAGCTAGCTCGCAGTCTTTTAGCCTCTGGCTCACACATTTCTGTCTCCGCTCAGTAAGGAGGGCTCCAGAGCAAACTCATTTAGGCAGCAGCCCAATCCCTCGCTCACAGCTTTAATGCCAGCAGCTCACAAAGTAGGATTTTTGCTCACAGGGCTCCACAGCTTAGAGGGAGCATTGGTTGCCATCCTCCCTGTGGTGCCTGGAGATCTCTCAGAATTCCAACTGATCTTCGGACCAGTGTTCCCCCTAAGCTGAGTTTGTGTGAGTTAGCTCACAGTTTTTTAGCCTCCAGCTCACACATTTTTGCCTCCACTCAGGAAGGATGGCTTCAGAGCAAACTAATTGATTCAGGAGCCAAATCGCTCGCTCACAACTTTAATGCCAGCAGCTCACAAAGTAGAATTTTTGCTCACGAGACGCCACAGCTTAGAGGGAGCCTTGGTGTCATCATACGCAGTGGGAAAGTGGAGATGCCGTGCCAAGTAAGGGAATGGCTTGTGTGAGGCCGGCCTGCAGACTTTGACCCCTCAAGGGTGCCAATGAGGAGCAGAGCCGCCCTTTTAGACTTGCAGGCACTTCCGAGCAGGGTGCATGGCTTTTCCTGCCTTTGGATGCTCCAGGGTGCACGCTTGCCAGGCAGGAGGCGTTTGAAACCCCTGAGATGATGGGTGTGCTCAATCCGTCTGCACCTTCTCAACTGATGCCTCGATGTTGTGTGCCATGAGGAAGGCCGGGTACCCTGCGCGTGCCAATGAACGCTGTGTTCTTATTGTGCAGGGATTTCATCAGCTGCTACGCTGAGAGTGATGTTTCGCAACAGAGCTCGCGGAGGGTTCTTTCGGTCAGGGCTGGTTCAAGGTATTTGCACCCAGTCTCTCTCTGGGCCGCGGCAAGACAGACCCAGATGGTGGCTACAGAATGGGGTTGGGGGACGTGGCAGGTAAACAGGCACTGGCAGAACAAGCCCAGGATGGGGTATCTTTTGCCTCCTGCACCGCTGATGGCTGGGACTGGTTGGCGCTCCTACGGGGCTCTGGTGTATCCTTCCCTGCTGTCCCAAACTGGGGGGCAGGGCTTGCCCAGAGAACCAGGCCTGTTTCTAATCTGCCAGATGAATTAAATCCATAAGTATCAACACGTGGCACCAGATTCAAATCCTGAGCGCCAGCATGGTGTCGTAGTTAAGAGTGGTGGCCTCTAATCCAGAGAACCGGGTTGGATTCCCCACTCCTCCTCCTCCACATGAAGCCAGCTGGGTGACATTGTTTTATTGTGTTTTATTGCACTGAGTGCCATATTGTTGTAAGCCGCCCTGAGCCCGCATGCGGGGAGGGCGGGGTATAAATGAAATTAAATAAATAAATAAATAAATAAATAAATAAATAAATAAGAGGCGCGCGCGCAAGCGGATACCTTGAATAAAACTTTCCTGGTCTTAAAGATGGCGCCCCTGGACTCTACATTTGTCCCCCTGTCAGGGCCGGCTCGAGGTGTTTCTGCGCCCTAGGCAAGGCTGCCTTATGCCTGGAGACCTGGAGTCAACCACCCTTTTGCTGCTGCCACCACCACCACCGCCTCCCCCCCGCCACCACCACCAAAGGGGGAGGAGGGGGGAGGCACAGCTTGGCGCCCCATCCAGGGCCCGGCGCTCTAGGCGAATGCCTAGTTTGCCTAGTGGGTGAGCCGGCCCTGCCCCCTGTTTCAGACCGACAGGGCTGCCCATCTGGGTCTACTGCTATCGTGAGAAGAACTGTGGCTCTTCTCTTTGCTGGAATGAAGAGCCATAAACCTGTGACTACGTGTGTTTCAGACCGACAGGGCTGCCCATCTGGGTCTACTGCTATCGTGAGAAGAACTGTGGCTCTTCTCTTTGCTGGAATGAAGAGCCATAAACCTGTGACTACGTGTACGCGAGATCAAAACAGGATCTACGAACAAGGTGCTAATCGACCAACAGAGAAGCTGACAGGTCACTTCATTAGGATAAACAGCTCCCACAAATCTCCAGCCTTTGACTACACGCTTCTGCTGCAGGCTACAGGTCAGATGACATCACATCCTGTTATCTAAGAACAACATTTAACTCAGCAGTGACTGAAATGTAAGCCGCCTGCAACTTCCAGCAAGAGTCGAAGCTCCCTTCTGCCAGGAATAAAATATATTTCTTACACATTCATCCCTCTGGACTATATTTTCTGCACAGGTGATATGTTTACATTGTACAACACCACAGGAGGTAGCAGCGGCTACAAGCATGGACGGCTTCAAGAGGGAATTAGATAAGCATATGGAGCAGAGGTCCATCAGTGGCTATTAGCCACAAGGTATAGATAGGAACTCTTAGTCTGGGGCAAGGGATGCTCTGTCTTCTTGGTGTTTAAGGGCTGGGAAACAGTGGGAGGGCTTCTAGTGTCCTGGCCCCACTGCTGGACCTCCTGATCGCACCTTGTTGGGTATTACAAGTTGAAAACACTCAGTATATCTGGGGTTAAATGTTTGTTTATGTTACTCACAGGAAGTCACATGTTTCTCATGTAACCAATGTTCTTTAGATGTAGGAAGCCCGGGAATTTTCTCCCTGATCTAGGGATTTGATTGGGACTAAAGTGTTAAGGTGTATTACCATTTTATGGCTTCTCTTCCCGTCTTTGTTTGGTGTTCTGAAGAAGAAGAAGAGTAGCCATAATCTCTCTCTTCTAGTTTTGTCTTTGTAGAGTAAGGATGTAGCCGATTCAGCTCTGTTGTTATTTTCATCCCAGTTACCCTTCCCCATGCTAGAATTTAGTAAAAACTATATTTTAATCACACATGGACTCTCAGTCTGAATTATTTTACTCAGGCACTGCTGGGCTATCTTATCTCTGCTAAATACCATTTTTTCAATCTCTCACTATCACCCAACAATGTAGCCCAAGCTTGGCTTAGTTTGTACCGTATATTGTGTTATCATATGAATAAGTTTTTGTTTTGCTGCAACCTGCATTGTATATCTGGCCAGACAGGTCAACCACTGAAATGGACTGGGGGGTCAGGTGGAAAGGAGGGGGGCACCAAGATGGGTCAGCACTTCGGGCACCAGTGAGCCTTCATCCGCCCCTGCCCTTAGGTAAGTAGGTCCCCGACCATATAGTAGCCCCTGAAAGAAGAGCTCTGTAAGCTCTTGGAGGATTGGCTACATTAGGGGTGTGTCACCTAATATGCAAAGGAGTCCCTGCTACAAAAAGAGCCCTGGCCCAGCACCCTGAACCGCATCCGGTATGCTATAGGCAGCCAGTGCCCATCATAATGGAGGGAAGGGGAGGCTCAACCTGGATCTGTCTGTTGCTGGTGCACACGGACATGGGGAGCTGCCTTCTACAGGCCACGAGTCCATCAGGTTCAGTCTTGTCTGCTCAGACCCGCAGCAGTTCTCCAGGGTCTCGGGCAGAGGTCCCTTCACGTCACCGATCCCCTGGTCCTTTTTCACAGAGATGCCGAGGATTGAACCTGGGACCCTCTGCATGCCGAGCACAAGCTCTGCCGCTGAGCCACAGGCCGGCCCCTGATTGCAGCTGAGCTCCTACAGCACTACGCTTTCCAGACCTGTCGTGGACAGCTCCCTGTCTCTTCCTTGAACAGCTCCCAGGGTTTGACTGGAGGACGTTCTAAGGGTGGAAGGGGTGGGTCACACGCTCCAGTAACTGGAACACAAATGCATCTTCTCCCCCTGGTTGTCCCTGCCTTCACCGCCCTCCCTAGTGTAGTTTGGTGTAGTGGTTAGGAGTGAGGACTCTAATCTGGGAGAACCGGGGTTTGATTCCCCACTTCCCCGCATGCAGCTGCTGGCATGACTTTGGGCAAGCCACAGTTCTCCCAGAGCTCTTCTCTCAAGGGCGGTTTGCTCAGAGCTCTCTCAGCGCCACCGACCTCACAGGGTGTCTGTTGTGTATGTACCTTTGAGTTGAGCAAGGCCTTGAGAGTGTTGTCCCCTTTCAGCAGCCCCGGAATGGAATGAACACGAGACCTTCTCCCTACGCATCAAACTGTGCTACTAAATGACAGCTTCTGCTGCTCCGAGCATTGCCGGGTCCTTCCAAACGATGCAGGACAGGCCTTTTGAAGCTGCCCCCTTGGAAGAGGACTGTCCGGTGGCAGCGTATTCCTTAACCTCTGAGCATGTTCCAGGAAGAAAAGCCACAGGAAGAGAGCATTTATTGATCAAAACATTTATTTAATAATGTGTACCCTGCACTTGTGGGCTGTGGTGGCTCAGTGGTTAAGATGCAGAACTGCAGACCGGAAGGTCAGTAGTTCGGCAGTTTGAGACCCGAGTGCCGCATGACGGAGTGAGCTCCCGTCTCTGGCCCCGGCTCCTGCCAACCTAGCAGTTCGAAAGCAAGAAATTGCAAGTCGATAAATAGGTCCCGCTTCAGTGGGAAGGTAACAGCGTTCCGTGCCCCTCAGTGTCTAGTCATGCCGGCCACAGGACCACGGAAATGTCTTCGGACGGCGCTGGTTTTCCGGCTTGGAAACGGAGATGAGCACCGCCCCCTAGTGTTGGGTTCGACTGGCTTTCGAGCAAGGAAACCTTCACCTTACCCTGCACTTTCTCCCTTGTAGGACTCCAGCTGTTGTTTCCTTGGAGGCTACCATGGAAGCCGTCTGGATATCTCCGCAGGGAGTCCAGAAGTCCTCTCTATAATGTAATCCAAGTCTCATAAATCGTGTGAACCTAAGCGCATATTCCTGGTGACAGTTCGGGAAGCCCCCTTGAGGGAACATGGGGAAGGGAGGCCTATTAGCGGCCCAAACTCCCGTGGAAGGGGTGAGGAGTTGGAGGCAGCCAGGATGGCCCTCTGTGGTATAGTGTTGATTCTACTTGTTGCCTGCAGTATACTTTCCAGCCACCAGTAGGGGTGGCGCTGCAGAGCTGCAGAGGTTAGGCGAGATGCCCCTCTCCTGGCAGATTATCTTCATGGTTCTGGGAACAAGAGCTCCAGGCTTAACATGAGCCTGGTGCTTCGCAAAAAACCCCCAAATCATATGAAATATGTGTTTTATCCCATCCTTTCCCATACAACTGCAGGGACTGAAGCTGCCTGCGCCTACCCCCAATTTATTCCTCACCGGAAGAGGTCTCGGAGGCAGTTCCAAGGGATTCTTTGGGTTGGGCGCCTGTCTCAGGCGACGAGCCACTTGTTCTGGCCCTGCTTGGAAATTAAGGTCCCAGGGAGAGGGCCTCTTCACTGCCCCATTGACCTGTCCCCCTAACGCTTGGCCTTTAGGAGGCCGCTGAACATTCGGAAGGACTTCCCGACAGTTAGAGGAGCGGTTCCTCAGGGGAACAGGCTTCCTCAGGAGGTGGTGGGCTCTCCTTCTTGGGAGGTTTTCAAGCAGAGGCTAGGTGGCCTCATCTGACAGCAATGCGGATTCCATGAACTTGGGTAGATCACGAAAGTTCTTGTGGCCCTTAGTTCTTGTGGCCCTTTTTTACACGCCCAGGGAAATGCTGATGGCCACTTTGGGGTCAGGAAGCAATTCTTCTCCGGGCCAGTTTGGCCCCCAGTGATCCTGGAGGGTTTTTGTCATCTTCTGGGCATGGAACAGGAGTCACTGGGGTTGTGGGGGGGGGGGAGTATTTGTGAACAGTGTTCCCTCTAAGCTGAGTTGGTGTGAGCTAGCTCACAGTTTTTTAGCCTCTGGCTCACACATTTTTGTCTTGGCTCAGGAAGGAGGGCTCCAGAGCAAACTAATTTATGCAGCAGCCAAATCACTTGCTCACAGCTTTAGTGCCAGTAGCTCACAAAGTAGAATTTTTGCTCACGAGACTCCACAGCTTAGAGGGAACATTGTTTGTGAATTTCCTGCATTGTGCAGGGGGTTGGACTAGATGACCCTGGAGGTCCCTTCCAACTCTATGATTCTATGCAGACAGTTAATATTCCAGGCAGCATTTGCTTCTTTTTTTTTTTGAGATTTTAATTCAGTTGTTTTAAAAAAATATTTTTATTTTTTGGTTCTGTTTGTATTGTAAACTGCCTTGAGTTCTGGGAGGGAGAAAGGCAGCTAATAAATATTTTCAACTAAAAATAAGTAAAAAAAACCATAAGGAAAGGTTTGTGGGTGGGTGGGTGGGTGGGGAGGACAACAATGTAACTTCTAAACATGAGTCGTATTATTTTGTGGTATTGTATTTATAATCCAAGGAGCTGCGGTGGCTCAAGTGGTTAAGATGCTGAACTGCAGACCGGAAGGTCGGTAGTTCGGCAGTTCGAGACCTGAGTGTGCCGCATGACGGAATGAGCTCCTGTCTCTGGCCTCTGCTCCTGCCAACCTAGCAGTTTGGAAGCAGGAAATTGCCAGTAGATAAACAGGTACTGCTTAGGTGGGAAGGAAACAGTGTTCCGTGTATCTCAGCGTCTAGTCATGCCAGCCACATGACCACGGAGAAGTCTTCGGACAGCGCTGACTCTTCGGCTTGGAAACGGAGAGGAGCACCGCGTCCCTAGAGTCGGATTTGACTGGATTTCGAGCAAGGTAAACCTTTACCCTTTACCTTTTATTTATAATCTACCTTTCTTGCTGAGACTCAAGGTGGATTACAGGTCTTAAAGCAGGGCAGACTGATGGCATCACACCACAGGGAGCCATGCAATAGGCCTAGGGCAGTTTTCATGCTGTTCAAGTCCAGTGGCTTGTTTTTGACATTGTGACGTGGTTTTAATTGCAAGTCTCCTGGAGCAGCATTCTGAAGAGGCTGCATAGAAATAGCATCATTAATAATAAGCAAACAGGATTGCAGAATGTTGGGTGTTACAAGTTGAAAACACTCAGTATGTCTGGGGTTAAATGTTTGTTTATGTTACTCACAGGAAGTCACGTGTTTCTCATGTAACCAATGTTCTTTAGCTGTAGGAAGCCCGGGAATTTTCTCCCTGATCTAGGAGTTTGATTGGGCTGAAAGTGTCAAAGTGTTTTAGCATTTTATGGCTCCTCTTCCCGTCTTTGTTTGGTGTTTCTGAAGAAGGAGAGCAGCCACAATCTCTCTCTTCTAGTTTTGTCTTTGTAGAGTAAGGATGTAGCCGATTATGCTCTGTTGTTATTTTCATCCCAGTTACCCTTCCCATGCTAGAATTTAGTAAAAACTTTATATTTTAATCACACATGGACTCCCAGTCTGAATTATTTTACTCAGGCTCTGCTGGACTATCTTATATCTGCTAAATACCATTTTTTCAATATCTCACTATCACCCAACACAGAATTAGAGGCCAAAGTGAGCGACAAACTGTTTAGGGCAAAGGTTTACTATCGCAAACCTGCTGTCACAAAATGTCAGGGTCCTTCTTCTTACAAGTCGTGATAAAACACCGGCCAAGGGGAGGATCCAGATAAGTGGCCTTAACCAAACCGTGAACCAAAGAAAGGGAATATCTAAATTTTTGTTCCAACACTGCCACCTAGAGGTGGCAGCAGGTCTTACACTTCCCCGTACAATGTAGTGTCAGCCATGCCCTTGTTTCCTCAATAAGGAGATAGGGTGTGTAAATGCTCGTGCGCTTGGTTTGGGAAGACAAAGATGAAGACAAGGAAGAAGAAGAAGAGGAGGAGGAGGAAGAGGAAGAAGAGAAAGAGGAAGAAAAAGTAGTAATAGAAATAGAAGAAGAAGAAGAAGAAGAAGAAGAAGAAGAAGAAGAAGAAGAAGAAGAAGAAGAAGAAGAAGAAGAAGAGTGACACAGGGTGTCTGTTGTGGGGAGAGGAAGGAAGGAAATTCTAAGCCGTTCTGAGACTCCAAGTGAAGGGCGGGACATAAATCCAATCTCTTATTATTATTATTCCCGAAATAATTTCCTTTCCACGTTTCTGAAGGACTCACAAAACCTCACCCTGAAATGAATCCCGCTAGTCCTTAAGGTGCCACTGCAGTTTTGTTTTATTTTGCTAGGACAAAATAACATGGCCACCCTTCTGCACAATGTACGGCGGAGGGCCATGGTGACTGGTCATGGTAACAGTGACGGAAACGCTGTGACAGCTCGGCGTGGAATCGTCCCGGCTTCAGATGGTGCCAGTGGGCTTGACAGAGGAGACGGTGATGGAGTGGACACATTGCAGGCGATGGCATTGGTGGAGACCAAATTGTCGGTGATGATGTTCTCCACCAGAGATGGCATGGCTGGGAGGGGGGCATTGCTGCACACAGCGTTGACTGTACGGAGAGGACAATGTTTCCATAGACGGATTGAGAAGGCCTGTGATTAAGGTACTGATGGAACATCTGACGGCTGCAGTTTTGGGGCAGAAGGTATCGGTTGGACATGTGGGAAATGACCACAGTGAGGAGAAGATAAGAACATCAGAAGTGCCCTGCTGGATCAGACCAGGGGTCCATCCAGTCCAGCATCCTGTCTCATGCCCTGTGGTGAACCAGTTCCTCTGGAGATCCAACAACAGGGCAGAGAGGCCGAG
Organism: Gekko japonicus; assembly: GCF_001447785.1. Taxonomy (NCBI): domain Eukaryota; kingdom Metazoa; phylum Chordata; class Lepidosauria; order Squamata; family Gekkonidae; genus Gekko; species Gekko japonicus. The sequence goes on along the minus strand of NW_015167096.1, from coordinate 413,382 downwards.
ACCTTCCCCTGATGTTGCCTCTTGGCAACAGGATTCAGACATTGATTGCCTTTGGACATGGAGGTTCCCTTTGGTTCCCTTGGCTAGCCGCCACTGATAGACCTCTCTCCTCCATGAGGCTGATGTCAGAGGCAACGTGGCCAAAGCAGACGACTGTCCAGGGGAAAGGCAGGGCTCCCCACTATGAGACTCACAAGAGCAACGTCCGGTCTTTGGAAGGAGGCACGGCAAGATGCCAAGGGTGTATCTTTGCTCATCCATCAGCATCTCGCCAAGCTGTCTTTCCTCTCAGTGATGGGCACAGCCCTCTTGTTTTCTTGCTCAGACTCGGGAAGGGCAACATCAACTCAGACTTCAGAGCTTTGCGTCTCGATTGTGCTTGCCCTGAACTTCTTTTCGGGCTCCTATCTAGCCGTTCTACCATGGACCAACATGGCTGCCGTCTGAAACTACCAGTATGCGTGTGGGGACTATGTGTGGTTTAGGAGAGGGGACGCTATGAAACCAGAGCTATAACGTTATTTTGGGAGGCGATGGTAATTCTTGGGCAGATTTAGCTATGGACCAATGCTCCCTTTAAGCTGTGGAGCCTTGTGAGCAAAAATTCTACTTTGTGAGCTGCCGGCATTAAAGTTGCGAGTGAGCGATTTGGCTCCTGCACAAATTAGTTTGCTCCGGAGCCTTCCTCCCTGAGCTAGGGCAAAAATGTGTGAGCCGGAGGCTAAACAACTGTGAGCCAGCTCGTACTAACTCAGCTTAGAGGGAAACATTGCGAGTCTGGAGCCCTCCTTCCTGAGCGAAGACAAAAATCTGTGAGCCGGAGGCTAAAAAACTGTGAGCTAGCTCACAGTAACTCAGCTTAGAGGGAACATTGCTCTGGAGCCCTCCTTCCTGAACGAAGACAAAAATCTGTGAGCCGGAGGCTAAACAACTGTGAGCCAGCTCACACTAACTCAGCTTAGAGGGAAACACTGCGAGTACAGACAGAAATCTGCTTCTGAGCACTCCAGTGTCCGTCTCCCGATGTTTCCCAACATTCCTTTTACACAAATGCTGCTAGATTTGAAGGGCAAAAAATCCACCAAGGTCTCCAACTTAATTTGGTAAGAGGGCACCCAGAGCCATTGTCTCAAGTGTGTGAAGATGTCCGGGGGGAGGGGACAATTGGTCACACTACTGGTGAGCTCAGGCACATTTCTGCCCCTGGGAGAGGGGGTCTGGCGAAAGGGGGGGATCGTATGCAATGTTCCCTCTAAGCTGTGGAGTCTTGTGAGCAAAAATTCTACTTTGTGAGCTACTGGCATTAGAGTTGTGAGCGAGTGATTCGGCTACTGCATAAATCAGTTTGCTCTGGAGCCCTCCTTCCTGAGCTGAGACAAAAGTCTGTGAGCCACCGGCTAAAAAACTGTGAGCTAGCTCACACTCACTCAGCTTAGAGGGAACACTGAGTATGCTAAAAGAGGAACACTGTGGGAGACGGTGGGCAAGAGGAGATGCAGGATGGGAAGAGCTCTTTAGCTGTCTGCCAAGGTGAGCTTCCAAAAATGAAATCTGATCATGGCTGAAATCTGGGGGAACCGGAACCACAGGGCTACGGAGCCCTTGGAAAACCCGATTAAGTTGGTGCTTCTGGCTCTCCCCTCCCTTATCTAAGGAAGCTCCAGATGCCCGGTGAGGTCCTGGGCTGAGCTGTAGCAGCTGTCCCTGGAGACTGACTTCTGCAGTTCAGAAGAAGCTGGTGTTGCTTTGGCTGGACGGGGTTTCCTTGGGGGGGATTCTGCTCTTCGCTTGTAGCCTCAGATAGCCGGAACAGAATCATCTGCAAAGAGGAATTCCAGGATCTTGTTCGTTCAGCTGCGGAAAGACCAAAGACGCTCAATCAGGTGGAGAAACAGAAGGAGCCACGGAGCATCTTCCATGGCTGAACCCCACAGACCCTCTATTGAACCACTATGGCTCCAGATGTGTCATTCCCGCTCATGTGCCATGACCGCAGTATTCCCTCTAAGCTGAGTGAGTGTGAGCTAGCTCACAGTTTTTTAGCCTCCGGCTCACACATTTTTGTCTCAGCTCGGGAAGGGGGGCTCCGGAGCAAACTAATTTACACAGCAGCCAAATGGCTCGCTCACAGCTTTAATGCCAGTCGCTCACAGAGTAGAATTTTTGCTCACAAGACTATACAGCTTAGAGGGAGCATTGGCCATGAGGTCATTTAAAGCTCCACAGAGCCCCCAGGAACCATGCATAGGGCTTGCTGCCTGCTGCCTCACTGCATGATTCATTGTTCTGACTTCCCAGTTACCCTTTACTGAGGCTAGACAAAAATATGTAAACTCATGCAATGGACAACCTGTTCCTCTGGATGGCAAACAACAGGGTAGAGGCTGAGGCCTCCTTCCCCTGAGAAGAACATCAAAAGAGCCCTGCTGGATCAGACCAGTGAGGGTCCATCTAGTCCAGCATCCTCTCTCACACCATGACCAACCAGTTCCTCTGGACAGCCAACAACAGGGTAGAGGCCGAGGCCTTCCCCTTGATAAGAACGTAAGAAGAACTCTGCTGGATCAGACCAGTGAGGGTCCATCTAGTCCAGCCTCCCGTCTCCTGCAGTGGCCAACCAGTTCCTCTGGAGGGCCAGCAAACAGCTCATGCTGGTTTTAAAGCTAGACAAAAATATGTAAACTCTCTTTGACCAGCGTGAACCTGGGGTGAGTGCTTGGGGCCTGGACCACCACCCTCTAAAGATGGAAGGCCTGATCACTTACGTCATGACGTCACCAGCTGTAGGCATAACATTCCCTGAGCTCTGCAGTTTCCAGCTACTGTCACAAGTGTTTTAACTTGCAGTTTCTCGTGTACCCATCAAGATATTCTCTTGATTCTTTCACTGCAGTATTCCAGACACTTCACACTAGCTTACAGTGTTACTGAGTTCAGTTTCCCTTGCATATTTGAGTGCATGTTTCGTATAATTTACAAGCATATAATAGGGGAAAGGGGTGGATGTCTGTTGTATGATGGTATTGTCAAATAACTTCTGGTTTTCAGTATTACTTTTTATTTACCACTGACACAGCAGGAGATAGAAATATGCACAAACTCATACTTATTTAAGAAGTTTTCACACACAGTAAACTTCAATCTTAATCTCCAGTGACCCCAAAAAAAAAAGCTACACAGGATATTGGTGTATATTCACAAACGTTCAAGGGAACCAACAGATGTAAGTACAACAACAATCAATCTTCCTATGGAACTTCTTTTGAGTAAATTAGAGGAAAATATAGAAACTACACATTGTGGCCTTCAATGAATCTAAATCTCCCCAGTTGTCATTTCAACTCACGTTGTTGCAGTTCAGGGGCAAATATATGTGAAAGGCAACCACATCACTTCTGTAAAGTTTTCAGTTTCCTCTGTGATGTTTGTGACAGTCTTTGCCCATTTTCTCTTTTACAATAGTTGTTTAGGAATGCATTGACTGCTACCAACTGTTAATATGTACAAACTCATACTTAGGTAAGACATTTTCACATTTAGCATTGCTAAACAACCAGTGAGACAGCTGGATCTATAGCCTGATTGTTTTAACAACTCTTAAATGAATATTAGGTCTGCTTTGGTACTGAGGCTGTAATCCTAAATCTCCTTCCTAGGGGTAAGCCTCATCAAATAACATGGGATTTACTTCTGAGTGGACCTGTTTAGGATTGCTTCCTTGTTACCAAAGAGCTAAGAGTGATGGGTGGCCCTCCTGTGCAGATCAAAAATCCACAATAAGAAGCCACCAAGAGCTAGGACAGTGGTTCTCATGCCATGGGTCAAGTTTTAACTAAAAGTGGGTTGGGACCCTCTAACAGATGGGTTGCAAATTCACAAGGGGCAGGTGGAACACAGAGTTTTTCCTGTATAACTGCTTCTCCTAGTCAAACTGGAAAGTTTAACCACGGCACAAGAAAAAGCATTTTCTTCACATAATCCATGAAATAAATTTTTAACTGCTAGAGAGAGAGAGAGAGAGAGAGAGAGAGAGAGAGAACACATACATAAAACTATTTCCATAGCGTCTCTCTATTGCAAAGATGGGGGGGAAGGGGGAGGAAGGGAAGCTTCGGGGAATCGACTCACCTCTTTCTTCTGTTAAAATACACTGTGTAAAAAAACCCAAAAAACCTCCAACAACAACCCCAGGCCACTGTGGGAAAAACAAAACAAAAAAACAAACCCCAAAACCAACTCCAGAAATCCTCCCTCGTTTTTGTGATGAGAAAACCAGTCAGGGAGAAAGAAAGAGATGGTCGTTTTCAGCAAAAAGGCATATTTAATCCAGATCTGAAGGACAGAAACTGTTGGGATTCTTAGCAGACAAAACCTCTACATCCACATGGCCGAATGGCTTCTCTGAAATGGGAGAATGGCTTCTCCCACCACCCCTTTTCTCAGTCAGAACAGAGACAAAGAGGGGGAAGATGGGCCATTAAAATGCAAAAAAAGGCTCTCACCTACAGCCAACAGTTATCTCCTGTAACTGAAGTCTTCAGCAGTCAGTCAACTAAATTCAAACTACTGCGAAATTCTCCTATTAATCAGCTATATTCAACAAAACATTCTTACACTCTTAACTGTAAACTCTCTAACTCTGCAAAATTCAACAACACGTTTAAAGGAACACAACCATTTACCTGAAATCATTACACAAAACAGCAGCCCTCTGCTTAGCCCCACATAAGCACAGGGAGATTGTTATGACTAATCTCCTCGCCATTGTGGTGACGTCACAGCCTGGTTGTATGGCCTTCTATTCAGGGGGCAGTGCCTGGACATGGATCCCGCTCCCAAACTGGCCTTAGCTCTCTGTAAAAACCCACTGCCCGTCTGCAATGTCCCTGGTTCTCCACCAGCCATCTTTCCCGTTTGTCACTCGGGCAAAGATTCTGGCCGCACCACCTCACCGCCTGGGCTTCCGCTTCTTTCTTCTCCATCTCCACCAGTTCCGTTTTTGGGGTCCCCCAAAGCTTCCACTTCTTCCGCTGCTCATTGATCCTGGAAAAAGAGGGCAGCCGTTGGCAGACTTCCCTGGCGCGTTGGCTCCCTGCCCCGTAGATGGAAGCCCTGCAGTCTATGATTTGCTCTCAGTGCTTCGTGCTGATCATCTGCTCAGTTGTGGAGCTGGGGTTGACAACCTCCAGGTGGGGCCTTGAGAATCCCCCAGAAGTACAACTGATCTCTGGACAGCAGGGATCAGTTTCCCCTGGAGAAAATGGCGGCTTTGGAGGGAAGAATAAGAAGAGGAGAAGAGATTGGATTTATCCCCCGCCCTTTACTACCCAAAGGTGTCTCAGAGCGGCTTACAAACTCCTTTCCCTTCCCTTCCTCACAACAGACAACCTGTGAGGGGAGCGGTGGCACAGAGGATTTATCCTCTGGTTTAACATCTGAGCTGAACAGGACTGCTGTAAGTTCGAGCCCCACACTGGTGTGAGCTACGAGTCTCTGTCCCCAGCTCGCCATCTGCCCAGTGGTTCGAAAGCTTCGGCAAGTAGATAAAATGGGTACCACTCCTTAGAGAGAATGGGCACACTGAACCCCCCCCCCCTCGTGGGGTGGAGCGGTGTTAGCCGGCGAACGGAAGTCCACCGCTGCGAGGACAGATCTGCACGTCCCCCCCCCCAATAGCTAGCAATCCAAAAGAGTCCAGTGGAGCCTGAGCAGTGGGTGTTGCCTTCTGACACACTTCCGGTGATGTCAGGGGGTGTGGCATATGCAAATGAGTTATGCTAATTAGTTATGCCAATGAGCTCTCGCACCTCTTTTTCTACAAAATGACCCCTGGATACAATCTTATAGGTTTGCATTTCAATTGCTGGTGAATTGTCAGCCCCTCTGGGAACACTGTACCTGGCTTGCAGAACATTCCCGTAAAAGCCATGAAGGGAACGAGGAGGGGCTTGCGCTCCCCTCCACAAAGAGAGCTCTCTCTAAGCTCGACCCTTGGAGGGTGGGGTTGCCAACTATGGGTTGGGAAATTCCTGTACATCGGGGGGGGGGGTGAAACCTGGAGAGGGAAAGGGTGTGGGGAGGGGAGGGACCTCACTGGAGTCCACCTTCCAAAGCAGCCATTTTCTCCGGAGGAACTGATTTCTGTCATCTGGAGATCAGTTGTAATTCCAGGAAATCTCCAGATCCAAACTGGAGGCTGAAGCAACCCGAGCTGCAGTGTTAGGAGAATCTAGCAACAAATAAATATACACTGCAAAAACCTTTTAGCAAACTAATGTGTTCTATTTATGGTCATAATTTAGTAAAGTGCATAGTGTATCATTATTCCATCCTAGTCAGGTATAAATATTCATTACATTCAATAAGCAATAACATTCAGTACATACAGATGGCTAACTACCAGACAATTTTTGCATCAGTGTTTTAAAAGTCAAGCCCCAACGGGAGTTTCTAGAATTAAAAGCCTGCTTCTCCTTGCATGAAGACTTCCAAAAAGGGGGACAGCTTTCTTAATAGTTGTATGGATGTTTTTTTTTTTTTTTTCCCGTCTTACAAAAGACACATGTTGCAGCTAACATTCATGGACGGAGTACTCCTGTCATTCTCAAAGCGGGCTTTTAATTTAATGGTGCTTGGGGGGGGCAACAGTGGGAGGGCTTCTAATGTCCTGGCCCCACTGCTGGACCTCCTGATGGCACTTGGCATTTTTGGCCACTGTGTGACACAGAGTGTTGGACTGGATGGGCCTTTGGCATCTCTTATGTTCTTATGTTCTTAGAGACTCCCGTTGGGGCTTGACTTTTAAAACACTGATGCAAAATTGTCTGGTAGTTATCAATCTGTATGTACTGAATGCTATTGCTTATTGAATGTAATGAATATTTATACCAAACTGGAGGCTGGCAGCCCTATTGGAGGGGAGACTTCAAAGTTCTGGAGAGGAGCCTTTATCCATGACATCTTCACTTCAAGCTGCCCACTGGGTGTCCCCTAAACTGGGCTTTTCAAATTTTGCTGTTATGTACGAACGGTGGCTCAAGTGGTTAAGACGCTGAGCTGCAGACCAGAAGGTCAGTAGTTCGGCAGTTCGAGACCCGAGTGCTGCGTGACGGAGTGAGCTCCCATCTCTGGCCCCGGCTCCTGCCAACCTAGCAGTTCGAAAGAAAGAAATTGCCAGTAGATAAAAAGGGACCGCTTCGGTGGGAAGGTGACAGCGTTCCGTGCGCCTCGTCGTCTAGTCATGCTGGCCACATGACCATGGAAACATCTTCGGACGGCGCTGGCTCTTCGGCTTGGAAACGGAGATGAGCACTGTTCCCTAGGGTCAAATTCGACTGGCTTTTGAGCGAGGGTAACCTTAACCTTTATTTGTATTCTATATATTTTATTTATATTGTAGGCTGCCTTGAGTTCTGTAAACAGCAAAGGTGGCTAACAAAGGTTTTCAATAACCAAAGACATTAAAACAAACCATTTGGCTCCCTGCCAGCCCCTCTAACCATCCGCTGAAGTAACGCCAGAACATACCTGCTCCAGTTTGTTCGGACTCCAAAGGCCATGGCGCAAAGCACAGCTGTGCAAGCCATGCCAATGAAGACCCCTGCCAGGACTTTGAAGAAGTGGAGGTCCGAGAGAGCTGCAAGCAAAGAGAATTAATTAATTAATTGTTGTATGGCCTTGTGTGTACATAAGAACATAAGAGACGCCAATGTTGGATCAGGCCAAAGGCCCATCCAGTCCAACACTCTGTGTCACACAGTGGCCAGAAATACCAGGTGCCGTCAGGAGGTCCACCAGTGGGGCCAGGACACTAGAAGCCCTCCCACTGTTGCCCCCCCAAGCACCAAGACTACAGAGCACCCCTTTCCCCACCCTCAGAGTTCCCATCTATTGTTGTTGTTCAGTCGCACAGTCGAGTCCAACTCTTCGCGACCCCATGGACCAGGTCACGCCAGGTCTTCCGGTCTTCCGCCGTCCTCTGAAGTTTGCTCAACTTCATGTTCGTTGCATCAATCACACTGTCTAACCATCTCATCCTTTGCCGTCCCCATCTTCTTAGACCTTCAATCTTTCCCAGCATCAGGGTCTTCTCCAGTGAGTGCTCCTTTCTCATTTGGTGGCCAAAGTATTTGAGCTTCAGTTTCATTATCTGGCCTTCCAGGGAACAGTCAGGGTTAGTTTCTTTTAGGATTGACTGATTCGATCTCCTCGCGGTCCAAGGGACTCTCAAGAGTCTTCTCCAGCACCATAGTTCAAAAGCATCTATTCTTCGGCGCTCGGCCTTCCTTATACCTTGTGGCTAATAGCCATTGATGGACTTCTGCTCCATATGCTTATCTAATTCCTTCTTGAAGCTGTCCATGCTTCAAGTATGGCCAGGAGATCCTAAGACTGTCTGGCAGTCTGAAGTTGTAGGTCTTTAGCATTATGCACAACTAGGTTGTGAGCTAGACGTATTGGGGGGGGGGAGTGAGAGAGCTCTGAAAGAGCTGTGACGGTCCCAAGGTCAGAGAGGGAGGGAGGGGGGAAGAGAGAGAGAGAGAGAGGGAGAATTCCTTGCAGGGGTTAAACTGGCAGTGGCTTTTCAGGGTCTCGGGTAGAGGTCTTAGGCATCCCCCTGCTACCTGGCCCTTTAAATGAGAGGAAGTGTGGTGTAGTGGTTAGAAGGTTGGATAAGTATGTGGGAGACCCAGGTTCGAATCCCCTCTCTGCCAGGGAAACCTGATGCCTGTTCTTGGGCCACACACACTCTCTCAGCCTAACCTATAAAAAGGAGGATAAAAACGGACAAGGGGAGAATGCTGTTTTAAGCAGATTTGGGTCCCCGGCTGGGGAGTAAAGCGGGGAATCAATTCAAGGCCTGACTAAAAACACCCAAATCAATGGAGAGGGCGGGGATTTCACCTCCGCCACTAGAGGGAGTCGTGCACCTCGTTTCAGGAGACCCGGATCCAGTTTGGGCTGATATTTAGAAACTCACCCGAAGAACTGGCAGTGAAGACGGGCCAGTCTGGAAGTCTTAAGTGCAACATGGTGCAGCGATAGCCAGGGCACCCTGCGCCAAACACAGGATTGCGTCTGAAAGGTGGGAAGCCCTGTGGAGACGATGCCAGGCGTCCAAGTAGGGTGGCCAGTTCCTGGTTGGAAAACACTTGTAGTTTTTTGGGGGGTGGAGCCTGAAGAGGGTGGGGTTTGGGGAGGGGAGGGGCCTCAGCAGGGTGCGCCGCCAGAGAGTCCACCCTCCAAAGCAGCCACTTTCTCCAGGGGAACCGATCTCTGTCGCCTGGAGTAAAAGTAAAGGTAAAGGTTTCCCTTGCTCGAAAGCCAGTCGAATCCGACTCTAGGGTTGCGGTGCTCATCTCCATTTCAAAGCCGAAGAGCCAGCGCTGTCCGAAGACGTTTCCGTGGTCATGTGGCCAGCATGACTAAACACCAAGGCACACGGAACGCTGTTACCTTCCCACCAAAGTGGTACCTATTTATCTACTTGCCATTTCTTGCTTTCGAACGGCTAGGTTGGCAGGAGCTGGAACAGCCTGCAGCTCAGCGTCTTAACCACTTGAGCCACCGCAGCTCGCCTGGAGATCAGATGGAAAAACGGGTGATCTCCAGTCACCCCCTGGAGGTTGTGCAAACAAATAATCAGAATGCTCTTGTCACGCTGGACAAATCACACTTGAGACGACTGTCTTCTTCTACAGCTCTACTTACAACCATAAATGATACATGTAACAAATGCTTTTGCCACCGTGCATAAAGGACGTCTGCACCAATTGAATAGTGTCCTAATAGTTCTTGAAAGTACAAGTCTCTCTTCCTTCAAAGTACAAGTCTTTCTTCAGACACTGACTGCAGCCATGAAATTAAAAGACGCCTGCTCCTGGGGAGGAAAGCGATGGCAAGCCTAGACAGCATAATAAAAAGTAGAGACATCACCCTGCCAACCAAAGTCCGCATGGTCAAAGCAATGGTATTCCCAGTAGCCATGTATGGCTGCAAGAGTTGGACTATAAGGAAGGCCGAGCGCCGAAGAATAGATTCTTTTGAACTATGGTACTGGAGAAGACTCTTGAGAGTCCCTTGGACTGCAAGGAGATCAAATCAGTCAATCCTAAAAGAAATCAACCCTGACTGTTCCCTGGAAGGCCAGATAATGAAACTGAAGCGCAAATACTTTGGCCACCCAATGAGAAGGGAGGGAGCCCTCACTGGAGAAGAAGACCCTGATGCTGGGAAAGACTGAAGGTCACGAAGACTGGGACGGCAAAGGATGAGATGGTCAGACAGTGTTATCGAGGCAACGAACATGAAATTGAGCACGATGGAGGACAGGAGGGCCTGGCGTGATGCGGTCCGTGGGGTCGCGAAGAGCCGGACTCGACTGTGCGACTGAACAACAACTTTCTTCAGAATGATGTGGTCACCGAAGAAAGACTTGTTCTTTGAAGGAAGAGAGACTTGTGCTTTCAAGGACTGTTCAACTGGTGCAGATGTCCTTCATGCACGGTGGCCAAAACCATTTGTCATGTGCACCATTTACGGCTGTCAGTAGACGTGTATAAGAAGACAGTAGTCTCAGGTGTGATTCGTCCAGCGTGACACAGTATCCTGGTCATTTGTTTGTACAAATGTATTCACTGTACTTCTAGTTTTGTGTGGCTGACTACCACAGGAAGTGGTGGCGCCTACAAGCATGGACAGCTTCAAAAGGGAATTAGATAAGCATATGGAGCAGAGGTCCATCAGTGGCTATTAGCCACAAGGTATAGATAGGGGCTCTGGGGCGATTGATGCTCTGTCTTCTTGGTGCTTGGGGGGGGGCAACAGTGGGAGGGCTTCTAGTGTCCTGGCCCCACTGGTGGACCTCCTGATGGCACCTGGTATTTTTGGCCACTGTGTGACACAGAGTGTTGGACTGGATGGGCCTTTGGCCTGATCCAACATTGGCTTCTCTTATGTTCTTATGTACCTGGAAAATGGCAACCCTACATCCCAGCAGCAGACTGCATCCTGGGGAAGGGGCGGGGAGGAATCAGTGGGTGGAGGGGGTTGCTGAAGGGCCAAACAAGATGGCGAGGGAGGGGCTGGTCAGCAAGTCCACGGGAGGAACCAGGAGCTTTGCCAGAAGAACCGGGACTGGGCCAGGATCCATGGGCAGTTCCAGAGCTCATAGGCAATGGCCACGATCCGGGGGAAAGCATCCCAGGAAAGCCCCCTCGGAAGCGAATCCCCCCTGCCCTGGAACCCTTTCTGTTCTGTGCCGCCATCAGTCTCGGGAGTTCAACCCACTCTCTGCGCTGAAATCCAAGGCAGCGGTCCCATTGCCCAAGGGGTTGCTGGCCAGGCAGACGTAGCGCCCCGAATCTTCTGCCACCAGGTCCCGAATCTCCACCCGGAGGCTGTTGTAGGACTGCAGGGCTCTGAACCGCCGAGCGGCTGCGGGGCGGGTCCCCTGGGTGTGAGCCAGGATGCAGCCCCCTTTGTAGAGGGCCAGCTCGGACGGTGGGTGGCTGTCGACTTGGCAGCGGATGACCCCGACTCGCCCGCTCTGGTTGTCCAGGAAGGCGCTTAGGGTGGGAGTCCGAGGGGAATCTGTACGGAGAAGAAGAGCCAGACAGGGTGAGTCCCAGCCGGTGTTCCCTCTAAGCTGAGTCAGTGTGAGCTTCCTAGCCTCTGGCTCACACGTTTTTGCCTTGGCTCAGGGAGGAGGGCTCCAGAGCAAACTAATTTATGCAGCAGCCAAAGCCCCCGCTCACCACTTTAATGCCAGCAGCTCACAAAGTAGAATCTTTGCTCACAAGACTTCACGGATTAGAGGGAGCCTCGCCCCAGTCCACCCCCCAAGACGATCTACTCCCCTTGCAAACTCACGAGCAAGGCACGAAAGCCTCAGCCCCAACATCTGCCTCTGACCAGGGAGGCTCCATTGAGCTATGTGTGTGTGTAACGTTGGCCTGAGAGAGCTCTTTCAAGAGCTGCTCTTGAGACAACAGCTCTGAGACAACTTGTGACTGACCCAAGGTCGCTCAGCTGGCTGCATGTGGAGGAGTGTGGAGTCAAACCCAGTTCTCCCAGATTAGAGTCCGCGCTCTTAACCACTACACCAAACTGGCTCTCCAGAGTTATAAGAGTTATATAAGAGAATAGACTGGGCCTGTATCCGATTAAGGCTACCGGGGCCTGACAAATACAAGTACAGAGACTACAATATCATTGATGGGATCCTGTTTTGGCCCCCTTTGCTTTGCAAGCCCAGCGGCCAATTGCAGAACCTTCCCAAGTGTACACCAAGCTCCCCGGGACACTCACAAAGCACGTTCAAGAGGACCAGGCCAGAAGTCACGCTTCCCGTCTCCCCCTCTGCCCGACAGTGGTATGAGCCAGCGTCATCTCTGGCAACGCTCTCCAGAAGCAGGGAGCAGCTGGGCCCGTCCTGGAGCCACTGGCTGTTCTTGTACCAGGTGTAGTTCATTTCTCCAGCAGCCCGACTGGCAACCACACAGGTCAAGTTGGCCGCATACCCTTCCTGGATGTCTGGCGAAGGCTCAATCGTGATTCTCGCACCTGGAGAGAGGAAGAGGCATGGAGAGACCAAGGAGGATCCCCACATAGCAAAACCTGGGCAGCTGTATGGGGGCTGTAGCCCAGTGGATGGGCACCTGGCTAGCTCCCTGATGGTCCTGACTTCAATCCCCAGCAGACTGTTGGAGTTTTCAAGTTGCTACACTTCAGTCATTACAGAGTTAAGTGTTGTTTGTCAGGAAACAGGATGTTGTGTTACATAACGTATTCTACGCAGGAAAGTTTGAGGGAGTTGCTTATTCTAATGAGGTGACCTGTAGCCTTTTGTATTGGTCAACTAACAACTTGTTTGTGGAAATGCTTTGATCTAGCATTAATGTATTCACAAGGTTTATGGCCCTTTGTGTGAAGCACACAGGAAGCTCCTCTCTTGAAGCTGGTAGTTAGATAGAAAGATGTAGCCGTTAGCAAGTAGTACTGAAAGTAACTGTAAGCATGTAATCTTGTGTTTTATTTCTTTTTATCCAAAGTACCCTACCCATGATTTGTTTTGTAGTAAAGATATTTTTCCTTTAACTAATGTGACTCTTGTGTTTACAAAACGACCATCGATCTCAAATCTCAGAATCCCTAACACAGACCCATTGCCAGGATTTTGTGGCTTGTGGGGCAATTTTTTTCCTGGTGGGGCTGAAGTTCCCAGTGCAGAAAGGAAAGCCATTTAGCCAATAGAAAGCTGTGACCAGGACAGAGCTCTAAATTGCAAGCTGTCAGATGACAGTTCTCAGCCGCTGCAAGTTAATCACTTCTGCCAGCCTAAGCAACAATCCTGATAACAAGCCGGCAGGTGGGGGTGATGACTTCTATAGTCAAGAAGAAGAGGAGGAGGAGGAGGAGGAGGAGGAGG
>NW_015167096.1:392132-399888 GCF_001447785.1 Gekko japonicus | reverse complement strand
GAGGAGGAGGAGGAGGAGGAGGAGATTGGATTTATATCCCGCCCTTCACTCGGAGTCTCAGAGCAGCTTACAAACACTGTTCCCTTCCCTCTCCACAACAGACACTCTGAGGTAGGTGGGGCTGAGAGAGCTCTGAGAGAACTGCCCTTTCAAGGACAGCTCTGGTCAGAACTACGGCTTGCCCAAAGTCATCCATCAGCTGCAAGTGGAGGAGTGGGGAATCAAACCCGGTTCTCCCAGATTAGAGTCTGCACACTTAACCACTACACCAAACTGTCACGTAGGCAGGAAAACTCTCTTAAAGAAGACCAGTTTCTTGACGCAGAGTTAGAAGGGATCCTAGAGGTCACCTACTCCAACCCCCTAGCTCGGTGTGGGAATTAGTCAACTACAGCACGACACTCTGCTTAAAGGAGTGTGTGCCTTTTAAAAAAATGGTTTTAAATGATTGGAAAAAAGCATTTACAAAAGAAATTCTTGTAAGGCTGTGCTTTTAAGAAAGGGGTGGAACCTCCATAGCTACGGGCCTAATTCCCAGCATCTCCAGTTTAAGGGCCTCAGGTAGCAGCAGGGGTCATTTCCTGCAGGAGTGCACAGGAGCATAGCTCCGGCAGTAAAGAGCCCAGGGTGCGGGCACATGCAACAAGCCCCAGCCCCTGCTCTCAGTCACAGCAAGTGCACGCAGGCAAAACTCAGGGCCCCCCCCCCCCCGGTCCAAAACAGTCCAGAGGCACCTTTAAGGACAAGGTTTATTCAGGTACAAGCTCTCCCTCCTCTCTGAGGGCAGATCTGCGGATTCCCCCCCAATAGCTAGGAATCCAAAACAGTCCAGTGGATCCTGAGCGTTGGGTGTTGCCTGAGGTATGTCCAGTTAGCCTCAACCAGGGCCAGGGCTTTCTCTGCCGTGGCCTTGGCCTGGTGGAACATGCTCCCGATTGAGATCAGGGCCCTGCCGGACTTATTACACTTTCGCAGGGCCTGCAAAACGGAGCTGTTCCGCCAGGCCTTCGGTTGAGGTGGTGGGTGTCCATCGATTGGCCTTTCTGTTGCAGTCTCTTAAGAATGGGGTTAGGGTTAGGGAAAGGACCTTCTGCATACATGAACACACACGAAACTGAATCAGAGCTTCGGTCCATCAAAGTCAGTATTGCCTACTCAGACGGGCAGCGGCTCTCCAGGGTCCCAGGCAGAGGTCTTTCACATCACCTACTAGCTGGTCGTTTGAACTGGAGATGCTGGGGACTGAACCTGGGACCTTCTGCATGCCAAGCAGAGGCTCTAGCCACTGAGCTACAGACCCTTTCCCTAATATGGGAAACGGCCTTATACTGAATCAGACTCTTGGTCCACCAAGGTCAGTATTGTCTACTCAGACTGGCAGCCGCTCTGCAGGGTCTCAGGTGGAGAAAGGTCTTACACATGCACTACTACCTGATCCTTTCGACTGGAGATGCCGCAGATCGAACCTGGGACCTTCTGGCCTGGATCCACGGAATATTACAAAAAAATGCTGAATTGTATTATACCTTTTATTCCTAAATTATTTCTATTGAATGTAAGGCCAGAAAGTTGTAAAAAGGATGGTTTTTATCTCTGTATACATGTATTAACCACTGCGAGACTATTATTTGCCAAATATTGGGGAAAAGATGAAATACTGTCAAAAGAAGAAACTATAAGTAAAATTTTGGAAACAGCAGAGATGGACAAATTAACCTTTTTTTTGAGAGGAGAAGAAGAAAAATTTCACAATACATGGTTGAGATTTTATACTTGGTTGGAAGACTGCAAAAAAAAAAAAAAGAACTCCACAAGTCCACAACATATATTATAGATATTATAGATATTATCTACAAATATACGCAGACTTTAAGGATAAAAGATTTTTTGCTTTATGGTATATATTTTAATGAAAGAACTGGATACTGTGAGAAGTAATCGAACAGATTATTATTACATAGATTACATAGACCCTCCAATTTGTATGTAATATGTTTGTGTGTCTTTGTTTTGTATGTTGATTTGTGATAAAATAAAAAACGATTGAGGAGCTGCGGTGGCTCAAGGGGTTAAGACGCTGAACTGCAGGCTGTGGAAGGTCAGTAGTTCAGCAGTTCGAGACCCGGGTGCCGCATGATGGCGTGAGCTCCCGTCTCTAGTTCCAGCTCCTGCCAACCTAGCAGTTCGAAAGCAAGAAATTGCACGTGGATCAATAGGTCCCACTTAGGGGGGAAGGTTTATTTTTAACGTTTTATTTAAATATTTTTATCCCGCCCTACCCCGCAAGCGTTCTGTGCGCCTTGGTGTTTAGTCATGCCGGCCACGTGACCACGGAAATGTCTTCGGACAGCGCTGGCTCTTCGGCTTTGAAACGGAGATGAGCACCGCAACCCTAGAGTCGGATTCGACTGGCTTTCGAGCAAGGGGACCTTTACCTTTACCTAAAAAACTATTATTAAAAAAAAAAACCCTGGGACCTTCTGCATGCCAAACAGCCACTCTACCACTGAGCCACAGCCCCTCTTCAAGGCGGTGGTTCTACTACTGAGCTTAAGGTGGTGAATGGGGACAGGAGTGGCATTCAGAAGGAAACCTCACCATGCCAAGGTGGACGGATGGGGAATTACCTGTACGTAGGCTTGCCAAGTCCCCTCGGGGGCGGGGAAACCCCCGCCCCAGAGGCACGTTACCCACTGCCGGTGGATCGGGCCCCGGGGGGAACCCCACCCCCAAAGCACGCAATGTTCCCGGCATCAGCATGTCACCCGGAAGTAACGCAGTAGCGTCGGGCGCGTTGGGGGTGGGGCCGCGGTCGTCTGAGGGAAAACTCTATGGTTTTCCCTCAGATGATTGTGGCCCCGCCCCGGCATGCCCGACGTGGTTGCGTCACTTCCGGGTGACGTAATTGTGGCGCGCGTGCGCATGAACTCCCAGAGCAGCGCTGGATTCCTCCGCTATACCTACGGTAAGGACTTGGCAACCCTACCTGAACTGAACCTGCAGCTTGTGTGCATGTGGACACCTGTCAGCTATAGCTGCCATAAGTGTGGTGTATGTTTCTAATTGCTTTGCATTCTTTTCCCTGCGCTCAATTGCATCAGTGCTGTAACGGGTATCTCTCAAGGTCGCAGAAGGAGTTGGTGTGTCTAGGTTTCGTGGGAAGCTTTTTACTTTCCCAGCTTGGCAGCCATTAGAGAATCTGCCTAATGCCCGCACGCGGGAGCCCATCTAATTGGGTAGTAGTTGGGGGGGGGTGCATACAAATGCCCTATATCCTATTATGCGCATAGGTAACCCGCCATTCCTAACAGTGTTCCTGTTACTGCATCTATGGCTTTTCAATAAAAGTAAAACCTTCCTAGAAGAGTGTACTTCATTGTCTTGACAACACCAGGATACCACCATGTGCATGTGGCATGGGGGGGGGGGAGAAGGAATGACTCACTCTCCACGCTGAAGTAGACAGAGGCCGTGGCGGCTCCATAGGTGTTGTTAGCCAAGCAGCGGTACTGCCCTTCGTCTTCCAGGCCGACCCCCTTGATTTCCACCTTCAGGAAGTTGTGGGCCCGGTGGACGTTGAGCCGTGGGGCAGGCAGTTCCCCTGAACTCCAGCTGGAAGCCACCATCTCCTGTCCTTTGTGCAGGGCGATGTCGGACAACGGATGGCTCTCAACGGCGCACTGGATGATGGCTTGGTGCCCGGATTGCGTCTCCAGGAAGGAGACCAGCGAGACCTCCTTGGGAGCGTCTGCAGGAGAGAGACGACGCCACACTTCAGCCCAAAATAGGATGAGACTGTTCGGAAGGGGAGGTGGTGGAAGGACGGGGCGTGGAGGATGTAAACTGGGCTGGGGGCTTCCCAGGCACGGAAGGTGGCGTCCAGCGCGCACGGCAAACCTTAGATTACTTTATGGAACAGATCGAACTTCTAGTCATCTTTGTATCAGACAGTATAAAATCAGGGCTATTTTTGGGCAGGAACGCACAGGAACGGAGTTCCGGCTGGCTCCCAAATTGGCCACGCCCAGCAGGAACTCATTAGTATAATAAGCCACACCCAACAGCAGGAACACATTAGGATTGGCTACGTTAGGGGTGTGTGGCCTAACATGCAAAGGAGTTCCTGCTCCAAAAAAAAAGGCCCTGGGTCTTGACAACAAACAAGGTAAACAGAATAAGAAGCAAAAGGTGGGTGTGGCTGGATGACCACACTTCTGGTAACATGGGAACGTGCCTTAATATGCTAATTAGCAGTGCAGTCAGGGGTGTGGCCTAATATGCTAATGAGTTTCTGCTGCAAGGTGTGGCCTATTATGCTCATGAATTTCTGCTGCTGGGTGTGGTCTATTACGCTAATGAGTTCCTGCTGGACTTTTTCTACAAAAAAAGCCCTGTATAAAATTATACCTAAAAAAAAAAAAAATCAGGTGTTGTCATGTGATTTTCTTCTTCCACCGCATGAACCTATCTTTCCCCTCACCTTTGCAATGCAATAAACAAATGGCAATTTGGATCGAATCGCCATTGTAGCCCCTACCTAACTTTTCAGGTGAGCTCTCTGCCTTGTTTCTAGTGTACTTCTTGCACCCTTTTACCATTTTAAATTCATTCTTTTTTCCCTTTGTCTCAACACTATTTTTAAAAAATCCCGAAATAATGCTCTAGGATGCAGGAGTAAGTTGATTCATGATGTCACAGCTATTAGCTAATCAGTTCGGCACACAACAAGCTTAGGTTGTAAATATCACACACCAATCTTCTTGAACTAAGCTCTGGAAAACCAGTGCATGCAGCAGAATGCACTTCCAGAGCAGCATCCCCACAGCAGTCTTCTGTTGGTGCATGCCATCAGTCTAAGACAGGGGTCTCCAACAAGGTGCCCGTGGGCACCACGACCCATGACACCTGCCAACACCTTACGCAGTGCCCATCAAATGTTTACAGGTGGGGTGCTCGCCTAGCACTGTTGAAAATATGTGTGTTGCAAGGTCTAAAGTCAGTCATTATAGGGCTAATCTGCTTATCTTGCGTGCTATTGCTTAGACTGACCTGGAAGGGAACCTGGCAGAAAGCCCATGGAAAGAAAGCCCAGGAAACCGAAGCCTGTTTACTAACAATCATTGGTTACTGCATTCAGGTGCTTTCCTTCTAGGGGTCAAGAAGAAAGGAAGAATCTCCATTACTATCTACGTGTCTGTTGTTGAAAGCATGTAGTCTTAAGTGTTTGTTTTGTAGATTTCCCTGTGTACCCTTCCCTTTAGAAATACAGATTTTTACATAGAAAGAAAATGCCTCCTCTCCAGTGAAGGAAAGATCCATTGCAATCTCTGAGTATTTAGCTATTTTTACCGATTTCCCAACAAGCATGACTTCTGATTGGCCATTGGAGAGCTGATTGGCTGAGCAGATTAAAATTATGATGATCTGGTAGCAATAGACACTGCAGTGCTGGCTTTATGCTCTCTCTCACTCCTCTTTTGCACTGTATTTTTGAACCACCCCTCTTTCCCCCTGCCCTTGGACTTCCTCTGGGTCCATGTGGGGCTCCGCCTCCTTCAGCAGCCATTTTGTGGTAGGCTCCGCCTCCTTCAGCAGTCATTTTGTGGCTGGGCCCACCACCTTCTGTCAGAATCCCAGAGGTGCTCACGGGCTCAAAGAATTTTGAGGACCATGGCCTAAGAGGAAATTGAGTAAACAAAGAGGTACTTGCAGAGGACGCGCATGGGGGCAGGCGGAGAGGTCCGGATTCCTTTTGTGCTGCGCACTTGGCAGGAGTAGGCCCCTGCGTCTCCTGGGGTTACCGCCTGGAAGATGAGGGAGTTGGTGGCACCCTCGGCCAGCCATTGGGTGTTCTTGTACCAGGTGTAAAGAACGCCGGACGTGGAGCTGATGTCTTCGCAGGTGAGAGAGACGGGATCCCCTTCGTGGACTTCGGGAGATGGGTTGACCACAACCTTGGTAGCTACGGGAGGGATGGAAATCAAGCAGGGCTATTTTTGGGCAGGAACGCACAGGAACGGAGTTCTGGCTGGCCATGCCCAGCAGGAACTCATTAGCATAATAGGCCATGCCCAAAAGCAGAAACTCATTAGGATTGGCTACCTGGGGGAGGTGGCCTAACATGCAAAGGAGTTCCTGCTACAAAAAAAGGCCCTGGGTTTTGACAACAAACACGGTAAACAGAATAAGAAGCAAAAGGTGGGTGTGGCTGGATGACCACACTTCTGGGAACATGGGGGTGTGGCCTAGTATGCTAATGAGCTGTGTTGTCAGGGGTGTGGCCTGATATGCAAATGGATTTCTGCGGTTGGGTGTGGTCTATTATGCTAATGAGTTCCTGCTGGGCTTTTTCTACAATAAAAGGCCCTGAAATCGGTAGCATGGGCCGCAACGAAGTGGGAGACAGTCAAGCAAAGATGGCCGTGTCCCAGTAGGTCTGTTCCCAGCCACAGCACCGGGGAGTGAGGCCAGGGGCTCCCCAGGTCTCTTTCCACAGCAGCTGGCAGGACCAAGAATATTAATCCCTTCTAAGCCTCACACTAGGCCCCCGGGGTTTCCAGCTCTGGTTTGGGAAATCTTGGAGGTGGACCCTGGGGAGGACTGAGCTTGAAGAAGTGAAGGACCTCACTGGGAAATCATCCCATAGAGTCCTCCCCCCAGAGCAGCCATTTTCTCCAGGGGGACTGATCGCTATAAGTCTGGAGACCATTCGTCATTCCAGGAGAACTCCAGGCCCCACCTGGAGCCTGGTAACCCTACTTATGGTCTCTGGCACCTTGGGCCAAAAGGATCCTGGGTGGTAGGGTGGGGAAAGGCCTTGACTTGAGCGAAGTCAGACTAGACCGTGCCCTCTCCCAAAAGACAAGAACTCAAAGGCATCCAATTGGAGCCTGGTAACCCTACTTATGGTCTCTGGCACCTTGGGCCAAAAGGATCCTGGGTGGTAGGGTGGGGAAAGGCCTTGACTTGAGCGAAGTCAGACTAGACCGTGCCCTCTCCCAAAAGACAAGAACTCAAAGGCATCCAATAAAGCTGATGGGCAGTTGGTTCAGGACGGACAAAAGGGAATACTACTTGACACAGAGGGTGGTTAAAAGGTGGGATTCGCTGCCAGAGGATGCAGTGATGGCCACAGGAATAAATAGCTTTCAAAGGGGATTAGACAGATTCATGGGGGAGAGGTCTATCAGTGGCTACCAATCATGGTGACTGAGAGGAACCTTCACATTTAGAGGAGCCAGGAGGCAACATGAGGGGAAGGCCTCGGCCTCTCTGCCCTGTTACTGGCCCTCCAGAGGAACTGACTGGCCACTGTGTGAGACGAGATACTGGACTAGATGGACCCTCAATGGTCTAATCCAGCAGGGCTGTTCTGATGTTCTTATCAGGGGAAGGCCTCGGCCTCTCTGCCCTGTTGTTGGCCCTCCAGAGGAACTGGTTGGCCACTGTGTATGACCGGATGCTAGACTAGATGGACCCTCACTGGTCTGATCCAGCAGGGCTGTTCTGATGTTCTTATCAGGGGAAGGCCTCGGCCTCTCTGCCCTGTTGCTGGCCCTCCAGAGGAACTGGTTGGCCACTGTGTGAGACTGGAGGCTGGACTAGATGGACCCTCACTGGTCTGATCCAGCAGGGCTCTTATGTTCTTTTCAAGAGAACGCCTCGGCCTCTGTGCCCTGTTGCTGGCCCTCCAGAGGAACTGGTTGGCCACTGTGTGAGACGAGAGGCTGGACTAGATGGACCCTCACTGGTCTGA